>NC_072486.1:1437500-1555000 GCF_027574615.1 Eptesicus fuscus | reverse complement strand
GGTGGTTTGCAAAGTGTCTTTAACTTCCTTCTCCCCTTCCCACCCCCAGCCACTGCAGGCCTCCCTTCCATGCTCATCCTCCCTGAGGGCCCCCCCATCCCCCCTGAGGCCCCTCCCCTCTCCTCCCTGAGGGCCCCCTCCCATCCTCCCTGAGGGCCCCCCCATCCTCCCTGAGGGCCCCTCCCCCATCCTCCCTGAGGGCCCCCCATCCTCCCTGAGGCCCCTCCCCCGCCCCCCTGAGGCCCCTCCCCCGTCCTCCCTGAGGCCCCTCCCCCATCCTCCCTGAGGGCCCCCCATCCTCCCTGAGGCCCCTCCCCCACCCTCTGAGGCCCCTCCCCCATCCTCCCTGAGGCCCCTCCCCCGTCCTCCCTGAGGCCCCTCCCCCATCCCCTGTCTATTTTGTCCCAGTGACAACAGTTGGCCTTAATACTGACAGTTGCGGAATGTTCTCACAGCCTTGGCGTTACCTGACAAAGCCCAGTGAGACACCGCGTGGTGTGACCGACAGCCAGGTGGCCGAGCGGTGCCTCCGCCCTCCGTGTGCGGCCTGGTGACGGCCTCGGGGCGTCCGCCCACCGCCTACAGCGGACAGCACGCTCCTGCGGGAGGTGCCCGCCTCTCAGCCGGCACAGGTGCAGATGCCCCTGCGAGCTAGCGCCGCCCCTCTCCGGGGCCCTCCCCCTGGCAGGCGCTGCCAGTCGGCCCGCGACCCCTGCAAGTGCGGGGCAGGGCGCTCCGCGTGACAACGGCCGCGTCCGGCTCAGGCTGGGGTGTCTGGCTGTGCCGTGAGCCTGGCCGCGCTCGGACCCTGGGCCCCCGGACCCGCCACCCCCCTGAGGACCGGGTGAGCCCCTGCGAGAACGCCTGTCCTGCGTGGGGCCCCTCGGGAAAGCCAGCGTTAAGGAGCGCAGCCCCGCGGTCTGCTCCCCCCGAGGAGACAGCGCCTCTTCTCCGACCCTCCACGGGGACAGAGGCGAACCCCCCGGCTGTGTTTAAGAGACAAACGTGGGACTCTTACCAACAAATTTCTGAGGCAGAGAGCTCTTACGTTTGGCGACGTTACTTGCGAGTCTGTCCAGCACCAGGGCCCGCTCGGCGCCCGCCTTGCACAGGTCCTCGGCCGCCTCGCCGTGGTTCGCCTCCTCCTTAATGACTGCAACCGAAGGAAGACACGGTGGGGGCTCAGGAGCGCTGGCGGGGCCGCCCGCTCGCCCAGCGTCCATCTGACACGTGTCAGAGGCCTACAAAGCCAGGCCCTCGCCCGGCCGGCCTGGCTCAGCGGTCGAGCGTCAACCTAGGAACCAGGAGGTTGGGGTTCGGTTCCCGTCAGGGCTCAGGCCCGGGCTGCGGGCTCCACCCCCAGTGGGGGGCGTGCAGGAGGCAGCTGGTCCGTGATTCTCTCTCATTACGGATGTCTCTCCCTCCCTCTCCCTTCCTCTCTGAAACCAATAAAAATATATATATTTTTAAAAGCCAGGCCTTCAGCAGAGTTTATTTCTCCTCTTCCCAGCACCCTGCCAGGGACAGAGCTGCCCAGAGCCACCTGCTCAAGGCACCCCCAAACCCAAGGGCCGGCCCTCACCGCTGTCCCCGACCCCCCACCTCGGCCGAGCCTGAGGCCGGCCTCTGAGAGCCGAGGGAAGTCAGAGCCAGCATGCCTGGGCCCCGCCCTCCGCCATTCCCCCCCCATCCCCTCCCTCTCCCCCGCCCACCCCCCCCCCCGCCCTCCCCAGCAGACAGCGGGGCAGAAAAGACGCTCAGGGTGCCACGGCAGGTCCTGGCAGTGCGAGGGCGGGGGTGGGGGGTGGCGGGCTCTACTTGGACCTTGAGCCGCAGGAAAACCAAGGGCCAGGAGACTGTGAGGGTCAGAGCAGGAGGGAGCCGTGGGGGGAGCCGTGGGGGGAGCCGGTGGCCTCTGGTGCTCCTCACGCCTGTGTCTCCTCCCCCCCCCCCCCCCCCCCCCCGCGAGGACACAGCTCCACCTCCTGCCGGGTCTGGTCTGTGTCCCCGTGCTGGGTGCTTAGAAGCAGAACCTTCCATCTCCCTGCGATGCGTCCCCACAGGCACGGGGCTGAGCGCCCGCCCCCCCCCCCCCCCCCGACGCTCAGTGCTCCTGTCCGGCCTCCGAGCCCAGCTGACCCCCATGGACACCCCCCCCCCCGCCCCCGCAAAGCTCAGGGCTCCCATCCAGCCTCTGAGCCCAGCTGACCCCCATGGACCCACCCCCCTCCAAAGCTCAGGGCTCCCGTCCAGCCTTCGAGCCCAGCGGACCCCCATGAACCCCCGCCCCCCCCCCCCGACGCTCAGGGCTCCCGTCCGGCCTCCGAGCCCAGCTGACCCCCATGGACCGCCCCCCCCCACTCCAAAGCTCAGTGCTCCCATCTGACCTCCGAGCCCAGCTGACCCCCATGAACCCCCATCCCCTCCGAAGCTCAGTGCTCCCGTCCGGCCTCCGAGCCCAGCTGACCCCCATCGACCCCCATCCCCTCCGAAGCTCAGGGCTCCCATCCGGCCTCCGAGTCCAGCTGACCCCCATGGACACCCCCCCAAAGCTCAGGGCTCCTGTCCGGCCTCCGAGCCCAGCTGACCCCCATCGACCCCCATCCCCTCCGAAGCTCAGTGCTCCCGTCCGGCCTCCGAGCCCAGCTGACCCCCATGGACACCCCCCCAAAGCTCAGGGCTCCTGTCCGGCCTCCGAGCCCAGCTGACCCCCATGGACCGCCCCCCCCCACTCCAAAGCTCAGTGCTCCCATCTGACCTCCGAGCCCAGCTGACCCCCATGAACCCCCATCCCCTCCGAAGCTCAGGGCTCCCGTCCGGCCTCCGAGCCCAGCTGACCCCCGGATGCACGGGAAGCAGACCCCCCCCCCCCGGCCGCCTGTCCCTGAGGAGCCCCGAGCTGCAGCTGCACTTCAACAGGCACCAGGCAGCGCTCTGCTTGCCGAACCGCCCGCTCCCCACGGGTCTCCAGGGGCTCTTCCTGCTGCACGGCCCCCAGGTGCCAGCACGACGCCCGAGCCCCTGCGGGGCCACCTGGGTCTGAGGGACATGCCCCCTCCACCCCGCCATCTTCCCGGCCCCGTGCGGGCTCTTCCTCGCGCCGCACACCGCCCGCTAAGGCTGCTTCTGGTCGTTTTGGCTTCGCCGGGCGCTGAGTGCCGCGCTGAGCCACCATCCCGCGCTGGTCCGTGTCGCCGTCGCCGTCACACAGGACGGCAGGCGCGTGTGCCTACCACACGGGCACACCGGTGCCCTCACCCCGCCCCTCGCTGCCGCACTCTGACCGGACGGCGTCCGCAGGGTCCGTCCCTCTCCCTCGGGGGCCTGGCCCGGCCGCAGCGGGCTCCTCTGCCAGGAGCTGGTCCTGAGCGGGACCTCAGAGCCGCCCAGGGAGGGGCCCGCCAGCCCCAGCTCCCAGGCCATGTCCGGCCGGCTCTCGCACCCACGGCCGGAACGGCCCAGCCGGGAGCTCGTAGTGGGCACGCCTCACGGAAGCCGTCTTTCCGTGTGTTCACGTCCCGTCCTGGCCCCTCAGCACAGAGAAGCCACCAGCGCCCCGGCTACAGGAGTCGCCAGCCTGGCCGGGTGCCCCGTGGTCCGCGTCGGCCACAGACGGAAGGGTCGCAGGCTGGGTCCCCGGTCAAGGGCGGGCACCTCGGCTGCAGGTTCCATCCCAGGCCCTTGGGGCGCGAGGGGGAGGCAACCCATCGATGCGTGTCTTTCAGGTCGATGTTTCTCTCTTTCCTCTCCGCCCTCCCTTCCACTCTCTAAACATCGATGGAGAGGCGTCCTCACTCCTTGGGTGAGAACAGCAGTTACCAGCGATGCGGGCGGCGGGCGGGCGGCGGGCGGCGGGCGCTTACCTGGGTAGAGCGTGCCGGGCAGGCCCATGCTTTGCAGGTAGTTGTGACAACGCTCCTTGTGTTCCTCTAAGGAGCTCCGCTGCTTGTAGCTCCGGCCACAGTATCCGCACTTGTGAGGCTTACCGACTGCAGGAAACAGAATCGAGCGCGAGACCCCGGTTAAACGCCGGCCTCGGCGGGGGGAGGGGGAGCTTGCAACACAGTGGTTACCGCCGGCGGCGGGCCCTGCCTCGGGCTCGGAGCGCCCGGACGCCAGAACGGCTAACGGTGACCGGGCTCACGCCGAGGGGTTCCTCGTGCTGCCCGACCCGCGAGTCCTGCTCCCTCTGCCCCGCCCCTCCCCCGAC
The DNA here is from genome assembly GCF_027574615.1 of Eptesicus fuscus. Taxonomy (NCBI): domain Eukaryota; kingdom Metazoa; phylum Chordata; class Mammalia; order Chiroptera; family Vespertilionidae; genus Eptesicus; species Eptesicus fuscus. Next base: position 1,550,790 of record NC_072486.1, on the reverse strand, counting down.
CAAGGCTCTCGGCGGAAGTCACTGTCCTCCACAGGCGGGCACGCGCCTCCGCGGTGTGACGGGGTCAGGTCCCCGGGCAGAGGGGGAGGGGGGACGCGTGTGGGCTGGTCACGGGAGGTTCATTTCCTCGGTCGGACGTGTCCCGGGGCCGGGCTGGCAGGGCACTGGGGCCAGACCTAAGGCCGCCGGAGTGAACTCCGTCCCAGCAGGACGGGGTGACGGGGTCTCCAGGAAACCACGGCGGTAAGGGTCTCCAACGGTGTGAGCACGCGTTTTCCAAACTGCACTGTGTTGTCTGACGCCAAGCTCCGTGTTTCTCGCAAAGAGCCGCAGGAGGGCGAGGCTTCGGATCCGTCCGGTCCAGCTGGACGCCACGAAGGGGCCTTCTCTGCCTGAGCGTCCGACGCGGCGGCACCCGCCTGCCGAGCTCTGGACGGTGACGGGGTCACGGCGGACGGGCGCTCACTCCGTTTGGCTTTCACGGATTGCGAGGTGAGTGCCAATACCACGTGGCGGGCGGCCGGCCCTAGGCCCTGAGCGGGGTCTTCCCGCACGTCCAGGGGCAGGACTGCGGGAAGGGGACTAGGATTCCCCTCGCGCCCGAGTTTCAGACTTTTCTACCCGGACCGTTAAGGGGTGAGAGAGACAAAGTGTCTTCAACGACTTCGATACAGAACACACGCTTCCACCCTGGCCGGTGTGGCTCAGTGGACAGAGCGTCGGCCTGCGGACCAAAGGGTCCCGGGTTCGAGTCCGGTCAAGGGCAGGTGCCTCGGTTGCAGGCTCCTCCCCAGCCCAGGCCCTGTTCAGGGCGCGTGCAGGAGGCAGCCAATCGATGTGTTTCTCTCACATCCATGTTTCTCTCCGTCTCTCTCTCTCCCCCACTCTCTCTAAAACCAACGGGAAAGCATCCTCGGGGGAGGATTAACAAAAGAAGACGCACTTCCATTCTAAGACCACGACAATCGCCCTCTCCTCACGTCCGACTCACTAACTTGAAAGAATAAAAACCAAGTTCGTCCTGGGGTCTGGGCGCCGTCATGCTGAGGGCGGGATCCGTGTTGACTCCGCGTTCACGGTGACAGGGACTGACTCACGCCGCGGAGCGCCGCCCGGCCTTCTCCAGGAAAGCGTCTCTGGCGAACACGCAGCTTCCGAGGGGAGCGGTGAAGGAAGGGGCCTCCCGCCTGCCCCCCAAGCCCCTGCTGTGAGTGTGGGGCAGCCGGACAGTGACCTCGCTACGCGGGCCTCCGGCACTGCCGGAGAGCCGGGAGCCGCACTGAGTCTCGGCAGACGGAGGAGCGGCTGCTCCCCGCGGCACGGAGGCGGCCACCTCGGGGCGCAGACACAGGCGTCTCCGGGGAATCTTCTTGTGGAGCCTGAGACCTCTCCCACGAGCCGCGCGTCAGCGGCCGATAGACGTCAGCGTCGCCGGCCGCCGGGTCAGGGCCGGCCTCCTCACGGCAGGACAGCCGCTCGCTCATCGCTCCGCGGCGGACCCCGACCGGCAGGAAGCCCGCTGTGTCGCGGAGAAGTCCTCCGGCAGCCGGGCAGGCCGCCGCCGCGCCTCGAAGGAACGAGCAGGCGTGCAGCGCGGAAGCCTGACACACGGGCCGCCCTCCCGACGCCGCGGCAGGAGGGCGCGGGGCAGCCCCCCGAGCTCCTGGGCTGGCGAAGGCGCAGGGGAGACCTCCAGGGCCGGCCGCGGGCGGAGGACGAGCCCGCGGGGAGGTGGCTCCTGCCCGGCGGTTCCTGTCACCTGGCGGGTGTCCAGCTGACCCCTGGCGGCGTGTCTGCCACGTTCCCGGCCCGGTCACCTGCAGGCCTGGCACCCAGGCCGCCTCCTCACACCTGGAGCCTCAGGGCCTGCGTGTCACTTAGTCCCCGCACACCTTCCCCTCCACGTGGACAGCACGCGCCTCTCCTGACCGACACGCGGGGACGGTAACAACGCCCCCCTCACCACCTCCCTCCGCGGGGAGGCCCCGGTCTCCTCCATGGGAGAGTCCCTGTCGCCTCAGCAACGCCCTCCCCGGCCTGCAGCGCCTGCCCCGTCCCCGATGGGGAGGTGACCTTGACCCCACCGTGACCCTGGCTGGCCTGCTCGCTCCCTGGGAGGAGCCACTCCCCGGCTTCCTGCGGCTCCTTTCCTGGCAGATTTAAGACCCCAACCGTCACAAGGTGACGACGGCGCGTGTTGTGGAAGCTCCTCCTCATGGGTGGCCGGGACGGCGGTCGGGATGGACAGGGGGTGCCCTCAGGTGACAGGCGTCCACCCATGAGGACGGGCCCCGTGAGGCTCGTCCATCACCTTTGCAATGATGGCCACTGAGCTCCTGAAACCCCGTGTGTGGCCAGGAGCCCGTGTGGCCAGGAGCCCGTGTGGCTTGGCAAGCAGCACAGACGTGTAGCTGGGCTCCCGGGGCGTGAGCGTGACGCCCAGTGACAGTCAGCTGGGAAATCCTTTAAAAAGATCCACTGACCTGATGGGAAGGGGGCGGGGCCTCTTTGGAAAGACTCTCCCTGAGGCGGGACTTCCTGGGCGATGTGCCCACCCACCTCCTCCGGTTGCCGGGGAAACCACAGGACGACGGGGACACGGATGCCGCCCGGTCATCAGGGTGGCCCGCGCTCGACGGAGGGCCGCCCCAGGGAGCGGGCCCAGCAGGGAGGGCCGCCCGCGCGCCCAGAGGACCTACCCGAGTGCGTGCGCAGGTGGCCGGTGAGCGCGTCCCGCCGGCGGCAGGCGTAGTTGCAGAGGTGGCACTTGAAGGGCTTCTCCCCCGAGTGCAGCTTGATGTGGCGCAGCAGGTTGCCCTTCTGCGTGAACGAGGCCCCGCACTGGCTGCACTGGAAGGGCCGCTCGCCTGGGGGGAGACGGGGCGGTGAGCGCGGCCGACCCGCACGGACCCGAGGGGGACCCGCACGGACCCGAGGGAGAACACGGACCCGAGGGGGACCCGCACGGACCCGAGGGGGACCCGGCACGGACCCGAGGGGACCCGGCACGGACCCGTGGGAGAACACGGACCCGAGGGGGACCCACACGGACCCGAGGGGGACCCGCACGGACCCGAGGGAGAACACGGACCCGAGGGGGACCCGGCACGGACCCGAGGGGGACCCGGCACGGACCCGAGGGGGACCCACACGGACCCGAGGGAGACCCGCACGGACCCGAGGGGGACCCGCACGGACCCGAGGGAGAACACGGACCCGAGGGGGACCCGGCACGGACCCGAGGGAGAACACGGACCCGAGGGGGACCCGGCACGGACCCGAGGGGGACCCGGCACGGACCCGAGGGGGACCCGGCACGGACCCGAGGGGGATGCGGCCCTGGACGAGACGGGGACACGGCCTTGGACAAGAGGGGTACAGGGCCCTGGACGAGGGGGGACGCGGCCCTGGACGAGAGGGGGACAGGGCCCTGGACGAGGGGGGACGCGGCCCTGGACGAGACGGGGACACGGCCCGGGACGAGAGGGGGACACGGCCCTGGACGAGACGGGGACACGGCCCTGGACGAGAGGGGGACGCGGCCCTGGACGAGATGGGGACACGGCCCTGGACGAGAGGGGACGCGGCGGGACGAGATGGGGACACGGCCCTGGACGAGAGGGGGACGCGGCCCTGGACGAGAGGGGGACACGGCCCTGGACGAGAGGGGGACACGGCCCTGGACGAGGGGGGACGCGGCCCTGGACGAGGGGGGGACACGGCCCTGGACGAGAGGGGGACACGGCCCTGGACGAGAGGGGGACACGGCCCTGGACGAGGGGGGACGCGGCCCTGGACGAGAGGGGACGCGGCGGGACGAGAGGGGGACACGGCCCTGGACGAGAGGGGGACACGGCCCTGGACGAGAGGGGGACACGGCCCTGGACGAGAGGGGGACATGGCCCTGGACGAGAGGGGACACGGCCCTGGACGAGAGGGGACACGGCCCTGGATGAGAGGGGGACGCGGCGGGACGAGAGGGGACGCGGGCAAGAAAGTTGCTTCCCACGGGCCACGACGCCCACCGCTGCAGGTCTGATAGAACATCCGGCTCTCAGACGCAACCTGCCAGCCCCTCACGCTTCACTGGTTGGGTCAATTTGATCTGAAAATCTAATTTTTTCCCCTAAATCAGAACGGCACATCACAATGCAAATTCAGGCTCATTTGAATAAAGTGACTGCAACGTGCTGTGATGAGGAACCGCTCTTCCTGATCAGCAGTTTTGGAATAAACCAATATCCAATTCCGCGTGTTGTGGCATTTGGTGGGGCTTTTTAATGTGGCTTTTTTCAAAAGGGTCTTTAAAATACGCCACTGAAGCAGCAAAATAAAAAGGAAACTCATTAAAAATGCATTTCAGGATCACAAGTTCATTTCAGCGTTACATTCTTATATTTAAATGAAAGGCAGTTCATTATAACACTTATAATAACTCCTTTTCACTCACATCTCCCCGCTTCCCCCTTTCAATTTCTCCTCCATTACCTGTCTGTCCCTCCGCAGGCCGTCAGGAAGGAGACAGACGGAGAGCGAGTGCGGGGACAGGCAGGAGGAGGAAGCCCGAGAACCGCGGCGTGGAGACCGGGACGGAGACGCGCGTGGTCCGTCCCAAAGGTCCCGCCGTCCCAGCCCGCAGGCCACGCCGGTGCTGGCCACAGAAGGTGCGCGCACCCTCGCTACCGACAGCCGCAGGCGCCGTTAGCTGCGCCTCGGAACCCTCTCGGGGGGCAGTGGGCGAGGAGGCCCAGGACGGGCCGCCCTCTGCTGTGTGGGCAGCGCGCCCCCACATTCTGGGCCCAGCGGGGGAGCCGCGGGCGCCGGCACAACGCGCTCTGGGCAGTGCGGGTGCTGGACGCGGGCTGGGACGGGCCACGCAGCGCTCGCTTCACGGGTGAGGCCCGTGTCCTGTTCGGGGAACACGGCGGCTCCCCCCAAAACGGATGCCCTACGACCGCCGCGCCTGGCGCTGGGTTACCACGGAAACACGCTCCTGGGACGGACGTTCCTCAGGAGGACGAACCTGTCCCGATGCGTGTTTCCGTCTTCCCGGCGGAGTCACATGACGTGGGCGGCGTCACGTACCCGGAGGGACCCGCCGCGGCCTCCCTCCCGTGACATCGGCGCCGGCGTCACCAGCGCCGCCCTTGCTGGGAAGGGGGTGCTGCTGGGAAAGCCGGGCTAACGCGCAGGGACGTGACCGCAGCCAGGGGGAGGGGCCCTGACACCGACCAGGAGGCACGAGGTCCGAGCGGAGAGGGTTGGCGCCCGAACTAGAACGGACCCTCGAGTCACAAGCCCATGAGCCGGCGGGGCCCGGCCCCCGAGGAGCGCCCCACAGAGAGGAACACGCTGGGCCCCGCTCCCACACACGCGTGTGCGTGTGCCCGTGTGACCCCAAGGAGAAACGGGCCCCGCGTGCGGGGACACCCAGCCCTCGCTCTGCCCGGGGACCCTCCGTCCGGGGGTTCTGGAAAGACAGCGTTCGGGAGGCCTCGTGCCGTGGAGGTGCTGGTGACCGGGCTGGCGGCTCTCCGGTGACACGTGCGTGGACGACCCACAGCAGAGCCCCGCCCAGGGGGTGAGCACTGGCTCCTGAGGGCTGCAGGGTTGGGGGGGGGGCAAGCCCGGGTGGGGCCCTGCAGGGAGCCCGTCTCAGTGCAGACAAAAAGGACAGACCCTTGACCCGGCTGGTGTGGCTCAGTGGTTGAGTGCTGACCTATGAACCAGGAGGTCAGGGTTCGATTCCTGGTCAGGGCACGTGCCTGGGTTACAGGCCCGATGCCCAGTGTGGGGCGTGCGGGAGGCAGCCGATTGATGCTTCTCTCTCTCCCTCCCCCTCCCCCTTCCTCTCTGAAATCAATAAAAATAAAGGAAAGAAAGGACAGACCCTGGAAGCTGTGTCCCCTCCACAGAGCAGGGGGAGGGAAGCCGGGGCTGAGAGAGAGAGAGGAGAGAGGAGAGAGGAGAGAGAGAGAGAGAGAGAGAGAGGAGAGAGGAGAGAGGAGAGAGGAGAGAGAGAGAGGAGAGAGAGAGAGAGAGAGAGAGAGAGAGAGGAGAGAGAGGAGAGAGAGAGACAGAGAGAGATGAGAGAGAGAGGAGAGAGAGGAGAGAGGAGAGAGAGGAGAGGAGAGAGGCCTTGCTGTGCCTGCGGCTCCTGTGTGCCCTGCGGTGCGGGCTCACTCCGCCGTCAGCCCTCCTGGAAACCGATTCTTCCCGATGGCCGCGCTGGGTGCATGTGACGCGGGCCCGGGACCGCAGGGCAGGGCGTGGGCTCAGGGCCCTCTCCTCCCGGGCAGCGGGGAGGGGCCGGCCCTGCAGTCCCTGGAAGCAGAGCTCACCCAGATCAGTGAGCTGCCGAGGCCTGCAGCGCCCCCTGCGGGTGGCAGCGCGGTGGCGGGTAAGGGGAGCCGGCTCCCCCAGGCTGCCCCCCTGGCATTTCACCGGGAGGCGGACTGCAACGTCCTGGACTCAAAGTCCAGTTTTACCCCCAGGTCCGGCGCCTGCACCCTAACTTCCGCAGGAGAGGCAGAGGAGGCGGGCGAAGCGCCTACCTGACCTGCAGGCGCCGCGCCGGGCAGCACGCAGCCCCATGGACCCCGGGCCTGGCCCCTCGCGGGGGGAACAGAGCCCCCCCCCCCCCCCCCCCCCCCCGCAGTAACCTGGGCACATTCCTTATCTTTTTTGTTAGAAATCCCGGCATTCAGAGCAGCGGTGCTGGGGGCGTCCTGCCCGGAGCCGCGGCCTCTCCCCACCGCCACTGCCCCGCGCCGCGGCCTCTCCCCACTGGCCCGGAGGCGCCGGCCGGCCCTGCTCTCGCACCTGCGCACACCTTGGCCTGAGCCCGCCGGTGTGGCTGCTGGTGGGCCGGTCGGATCCCCGTCGGGGCACGTGCTGGGGTGGCGGGCTCGGTCCCCGGTGGGGGGCGTGCGGGAGGGAGCGGCTTGGCAAACATCGGTGTCTCTCTCTCCCTCTCCCTTCCCCGCTCTCTGAAAATCAATAAAAAATCTGGGGGCGGGGGAGCCTCTGAAACGCGTCACAGGGCCTGCCCACCTTTCTTTGGAAAAATAAAAAAAGAAAAGGAACGGAGCTACACGGCCAGGACTGAAGGGTGGGTCTCCGTAACCCGCTCCCGGGCGCCTAGACCCCGTGGGAGAGCCGGGGAGCGGCTCCCAAAGGCAGCTGGGGCGGGCGGGGCCTGAGCTCACTGGGGTGCACCTGGGCCCCGGAGGAAGGGCCTGTGCCCACTGCCCGCCGCAGGCGCCCGGCCGGCCCCACCCAGGCCTCCTCTCGGCCCACCAGGCCGTGCCACAGCCCCGAGCGCCCGGCTCTCCAAGGGGCAGACTCGGGCCGCGGAGCAGGGCGGTGGGAGAATGAGTTCTTTTCTGCACGTTCCACGCAGAGCCGTGTACGGACTCTTCCGTGCGGGCCTGCGGGGTCACCCCACGCGGCCACGTCCCTCCCTGTCCCTCCCCTGCCGTCTGCCTGTGAGGCCCCGTGGACAGTCCCCGGTCCGGAGCGAGGGGCTGGGCGTGGGGCGGACCCGGCCCGGTGCGGCCGTGGGGAGAAGCGGGCAGCTGTCAGCCAGGGCCGCGCCCGCCGCCCCGCGGCGTCTTCAGGGAACGCCATTCCCTCCTCCGGGCGGAGCCGGGACCCGGCAGCTCGGGCGCCAGGACTGGCCGCGCGTCCAGCGTTCTCTTAGGAGGCTGTGCGCGGGAGTCCCCCTGCACGAACCAGCGGGGACGTCACTCAGCTGGGGGGGTCCCGATCCCTCACAGTAACCACTGTCCCCCCGCACCTCATTCCTCACTGCCGGGCGGAGCAGGGGGCCGGGCGGTCCTCACGCGGCTTCGCCCACCCCGGCCTCCGCAGGGGACTCGGGCGTCAGGGCCGGCGGGCAAACCAAGTCCGCACACTTTAAAACACGCACTTTTCCAGAAAACGGACGCTCTGGGAAACAAACTCCCCAGATGCACGGCCAACGGAGACATCACTGACTCAGACATGGACGTCACAGCCGCCAAGACCCGCCCCTCCCCCGGCTCCCTGGCCCCGTGCCCGGGGGTCCCGCTCCTCTTCCGCGTCCCTGCCCCGGGGACCCGCACGAGGCGGCCTCCCCCCGGGCCCCGGGCCCCGCCCTGTCTCCACACACGTCTCTCCTCGTGGCCTGTCCCTCCCCCCGCGCCGGGGGCTGACCCGCTCCGTGACGCCGGCTGTGCCAGCCCCGGCTGCGCGGACTCGGGGCGCCATGGCCCACGCTCGGCCGGCACACGGACTGCTGTGCCCACGCTTATGGGGGAGGGCGGCGTCTCTGTTCAAGAGGCGGGGGGCACGCACCGGCGAAAGCACCCCGTTAGCGGGGACTGGACCGCGGAGGGAGGAGCAGGTGACGGTGGGTCCCCAGGTCAGGGCTGGGCACAGGGGGGGGCCGCCCGCGGGGACTCTCCCTCCCCTGCCCCCGGGTGAGCGGACCCTGGCCTGCCCGGCCTCCGTTTGGGGCGCTGCCCCCTCCAGTCCCCGTTCGGACTCCCGAGCCCCCAGCAGCCGGGTCGGTGTGAGGTTCGTCCCTGATTCCGAGGGGGAGCCGCTGACCGCGGGGGGCGGGGGGAAGGGGGGGGGGCTGCGCGCTGCCCGGAGCGGTGGGAGCCCACCGCTGGCTCCGGCTCCCGCACACCCAGCCCTGACGCTGGATTTAACACGCGCGCTCGGCCGGCTTCTCAGCGGAGGGTTTGGGGTTTCCATCCGTTTGCGAGGTTCTGTCTCGCTGTCTGAGGGCAGACTCCCTGGCACGGGAACCTCACAGCACCCACCGCCCCACTCAGAGGGGCGGCCCGGGCACGCCCGTCCGCCACGCACTGGCCCCGAGGCTGCCAGCCTCCCGGTCTCGGGCTCTCGTTTCTGGGGTCACACTGGCCGTGAGGGAAGCCCTTTCCCTGCGCCCCGGGGGGGGGGAGGGGGGAGGACGCGCCCCGCCCGGCTGGGAGCCCCGCCGTGCCCGCCTTTCCGCCGTGCTCCGGGGACGGTGGGGGGACAGGGCCGCCCGCCGCCCCCGGCCCGGGAGGACGCCAGGCCTTACCCGTGTGGCTTCTCTTGTGCACCATGAGCACATTGGGGCCGATGCACACGATACCACAGACGTCGCACTTCAGTTTGCCGTTAGGGAGCCGGATGCCGCCAGCGCCCGCCAGCGCTCTGCCGCCGGGGCCGCCGTGGGAGCCATTCACGTCCTCGCCCGCCGCGCCCAGCACGCGCAAGTCCTGGGCGCACGCCTCCCCATTCATGTCACCGGCGCGCCCACGCTCTTCGTCACTCTGAGCCTCTCCCTTCACATGACCGGCTGCAAGACACAACACAGGCTCTGTCACCGCGGCGCCCCCCGCGGGCGCTCGGCAGCGGCCACCACGGGATGGCGGGAACCGGGGCCCCTCCGCCTGCCCCCCACGGGCCCCGGTGGCCGTCCGCGAAGGTGAGAAGGTGACACCCGGAGGCCATTTCACTCGGTGAAGGCGGGGCCCTCGCCCTAAGGGGGGGGGTCCCCGGGTCGCGGGGACAGCGTGGTGCCTCTGGCGAGCCTGCGCCCTCCCCACCGGGGCCCCACCCAGAAGGTGAGGGCGACCCCCACCCAGCGTCAGGGCCCGGGCTGGGACCGCGCCTGGCAGCGTCCCTCCTGACCGCCGTCCCGCGAACGGCTCCCCGTGGCTCTTGGAGAGAAGACGTACGGGCAGTAAGCGAATGCAGCGTGGACCCCAGCGCACGGCCGCACGCACCGGGACCAGGAGTGAGGGAGGGGTGGCTCTCCCTTCGGGCCTCTGCAGGCGGCGTCTCCGAAGGGCTTCGACGGATCCAGAGCCCAGAGCTCAGAAGGGCCTGCGTCCCCCCCCCGCCCCCACGCAGGGGCCAAGTCCCAGCGGGCCAGGAGCAAGGACGGCAGACGGGCTGGGGGGCCGTGCGCGGGGGCCCGGTGGGTGCTGCTGCCCTCGGCCTCCCGGCCTCCCGGCCTCCCGGCCTCAGTGCCGCGGCGCCCTTTCCCGTGGAAGGGGATTCGGCCCACGGCCCACGGCCCACGGCGTCTGCACCGGGAACGGGACGTAAAGCTCAGGCCTCGGAACTCCGACACCTGGGTGACGCCTAATCACCACCGGGCGGCTCTACCGCGAGGCCGGGGCCTCGGAGCACAGGCGCGGAGGAGCGTGGGCACGGCCAGTTCCCCGAGGCGGCGCTGAGGCCCGCGGCCGCGTGGGGCGCCCAGGGCTCCTGGGCTGGGAGGCCGGGAGCCGGCCGCGGAGGGTGGTCCCCCCACGTTCCTCCACTCGGCGGCTGTCTCCTGCGATCAGAGGCCTCCCTCCGGAAGAACCGGTTGGCGTTCCCAGAGGCCCCCCAGCGGGCGGGCAGCACCTGCCGGAACGCCACTCGCTCTGTCACGCAGGTGGACAGGCAGCCCTGTGCGTGGCCGCCCCGTGGCTCGTGCTGCTGGGGGCGGTGTGAGGTGCCGGCGGCAGGAGGGCAGGGTGGCTCTGAGTTCCTTCTTTGTTCGGTGACTGAGAGCACATTCCTCACAGCCCGGGACGGGGCACTAAGGAGGGGCCCGGACAGGAGAGGCCACAGGCGAGCGTAGGCCGGGCCCTATGGGCCCTGGGAGTTACAGGAGAGGGGTCACGGGAGAGGGGTGACGGGAGAGGGGTGACGGGAGAGGGGTCACGGGAGAGGGGTCACGGGAGAGGGGTGAGGGGAGAGGGGTGAGGGGAGAGGGGTGAGGGGTGAGGGGAGAGGGGTTACAGGAGAGGGGTGAGGGGAGAGGGGTGAGGGGAGAGGGGAGAGGGGAGAGGGGAGAGGGGTCACGGGAGAGGGGTGAGGGAAGAGGGGTGAGGGGTGAGGGGAGAGGGGAGAGGGGTCACGGGAGAGGGGTGAGGGAAGAGGGGTGAGGGGAGAGGGGTGAGGGGTCACGGGAGAGGGGTGAGGGGAGAGGGGTGAGGGGAGAGGGGTGAGGGGTCACGGGAGAGGGGTGAGGGGAGAGGGGTGAGGGGAGAGGGGTGAGGGGAGAGGGGTGAGGGGTCACGGGAGAGGGGTTACGGGAGAGGGGTGAGGGGAGAGGGGTGAGGGGAGAGGGGTTACAGGAGAGGGGTGAGGGGAGAGGGGTGAGGGGAGAGGGGTCACGGGAGAGGGGTGAGGGGAGAGGGGTTACAGGAGAGGGGTTACGGGAGAGGGGTCACGGGAGAGGGGTTACAGGAGAGGGGTCACGGGAGAGGGGTGAGGGGAGAGGGGTTACGGGAGAGGGGTGAGGGGAGAGGGGTCACGGGAGAGGGGTCACGGGAGAGGGGTGAGGGGAGAGGGGTCACGGGAGAGGGGTCACGGGAGAGGGGTGAGGGGAGAGGGGTCACGGGAGAGGGGTTACAGGAGAGGGGTGAGGGGAGAGGGGTCACGGGAGAGGGGTGAGGGGAGAGGGGTCACGGGAGAGGGGTCGCAGGAGAGGGGTGAGGGGAGAGGGGTCACGGGAGAGGGGTCGCAGGAGAGGGGTGAGGGGAGAGGGGTTACGGGAGAGGGGTCACGGGAGAGGGGTGAGGGGAGAGGGGTCACGGGAGAGGGGTGAGGGGAGAGGGGTCACGGGAGAGGGGTCACAGGAGAGGGGTGAGGGGAGAGGGGTCACGGGAGAGGGGTCGCAGGAGAGGGGTGAGGGGAGAGGGGTTACGGGAGAGGGGTCACGGGAGAGGGGTGAGGGGAGAGGGGTCGCAGGAGAGGGGTGAGGGGAGAGGGGTTACGGGAGAGGGGTCACGGGAGAGGGGTGAGGGGAGAGGGGTCGCAGGAGAGGGGTGAGGGGAGAGGGGTTACGGGAGAGGGGTCACGGGAGAGGGGTGAGGGGAGAGGGGTGACGGGAGAGGGGTTACGGGAGAGGGGTTACAGGAGAGGGGTGAGGGGAGAGGGGTGAGGGGTGAGGGGAGAGGGGTCACGGGAGAGGGGTGAGGGGAGAGGGGTGAGGGGAGAGGGGTGACAGGAGAGGGGTCACGGGAGAGGGGTGACGGGAGAGGGGTCACAGGAGAGGGGTGAGCCACACTGGGCTGCGGGGACTCACTGAGAAGCAGAAATCGCAGCGACAGAAGCAGGCCACGGGGGAGGGGGGGCTGCTGTCGGCTGGCTGAAAAGTCTAGGCTGGAAGCAGCGGGAGGGAGACGGTGGGGCTTTGGTCTGGGGTGTCACAGCAGAGGAGCCACGCCAGGGCTGCTGGGAGCACTGAGACGTCAGAGCGAAGGGGACCGGACACAGGGTCAGAGGTCAGCCCGGGACGAGTCGTGCTGCTCGCTGTGCCCCCGCTGCTAAGTCTTGGGGGGCCCCTTGGAGAGGAAGGTCACGGTGTGGAGCCCATGGCCAAGCCGCGGCCAGGGCTCGGAGCACGGCCCGCCGGGCACGGACCCGCAGGGGACCTGGGCCTGGCGCTGGGGGCCACTGGCTGGCACGGGGGACTCCCCAGATTTACTTTTATTTATTTGTTAAACATATTTTTATTGATTTCGGACAGGAAGAGAGAGACAGAAACATGCATGATGAGGAAGAATCACTGATCGGCTGCCTCCTGCATGCCCCCTATGGGGGATCAAACCCACAACTTGGGCGTGTGCCCTTGACCGGAATCGAACCCGGGACCCTTCAGTCCGCAGGCTGAAGCTCTATCCACTGAGCCACACCAGCCAGGGCGGGAGTCCCCCGTTTAGAAAACATGAAAAAGAAAGGTAAGCTGCTCTCCTGAGAGGGAAGGCGTGTGGGCTGGCCGTGCCCCGGAGAGAGCCACGCCCCGATGCCCATGAAAACCCAGGAAGACAGGAACCCTCCTGCCGCCGTGCCACGGGCAGAGTGGGGACACGTGGGGTGTCCGGAACGAGGGCAAGTCAGTGACGGTGTGCGAGGAGGCGGCGCGCAGGCGTGTCCGAGCTGCTGCGGAAACGGCGGCACGCGACGCGACACGGAACTCCGACGCTAACGGCACGATCCCCGACACGGCCGGCGGGCATCCCGGCGAGGGTGTGAGAGGCGCTAAGCGTTCTAAAGGTGCATCACACCATTCATCATGACGCACCCATGCTAAGGGCCGGTGGTTTCTTTCCGTTGTACAGACGTGTGACCGGGAGTATTGTAAGCCTCCCTTAACGTGTCAGGCCTTTCCCGGGATGACGTCGGGGAGAGAGAAAAGAGGAAGTGTATGACACGCATTTCCTCAGGCGACGAGGGACACAGAAGGTCAAGGGCTGGCACAGGTGACGCTTTTAATTTTTAAGAAGAAAAGAAGAAAAGAGGTGCTGAGGCGTGAGGACAGTTCCCCACCACGGCCACCAGGTGGCGATGTTGGCCCAGGACAGTTCGGTTGCTGTTGGGTGGGGCCTTGAATGGCCACTGGGCCGGGGGGCTAGTTAGGATTTGGGCACATGGGGGAGGGGGAGAAAGAGAGAAATACGAGGGCCTGGGAGCCCATCCGTGTGAACACACAGACGGGCAGTGCATCAACACACACCCCATCTATCGCACTGAAGGCCCAGGGCTGACACGGAGCATTTCCGACACACGCCGTCTTCACCGCAGGACCCGCCTCGACCCGCCTCCTGCTGAGCCTGCACGCCCCGAGCTACGAACGTGTCTGAGGTCGTGGTATCTTACTCTGACGTGCCCCTGGGCCCCTGACATCTCAAGCGTGTGACCGTCCACCTCAAAACTCACCTTGGCTCCGTCCCAGAACTTCCTGCCATACACAGTCATAGCAGCACACACACACGTACACACATACGTAAACATTTACCTACATACACGTGTGTACATCCCTGTCCCAGTACTTCCTGACGTACACAGTCATAGCAGCACACACACACACACACATACGTGAACATTTACCTACATACATGTGTGTACATCCCTGTCCCAGTACTTCCTGACGTACACAGTCATAGCAGCACACACACACACGTACACACATACGTGAACATTTACCTACATACACGTGTGTACATCCCTGTCCCAGTACTTCCTGCCGTACACAGTCATAGCAGCACACACACACGTACACACATACGTGAACATTTACCTACATACATGTGTGTACATCCCTGTCCCAGAACTTCCTGCCGTACACAGTCATAGCAGCACACACAGGCACACATACGTGAACATTTACCTACATACATGCGTGTACATCCCTGTCCCAGTACTTCCTGCCGTACACAGTCATAGCAGCACACACACACATACACACATACGTGAACATTTACCTACATACACACGTGTACACCCCACAGAAGTAAATGTCAGGCTGGCGTTAAGGGTAAGAGAACGCTCTCCGGACCCTTGTGAATGGGAAGGCAGCGAACCGGGCGGCGAGGCAGGGCTCCGGGCGGTCAGTCCTGTGGGGCCTCACAGCTTCTGACAACGGGACGCCGGGAACCTCGCTGCCCCTTCCCGACAGCGGCCCCACGCCCGTGGCGGTCCTAGTGGGCGGCGTCTCCCGGTCGCAACACCAGAGGACGGACTAACCCCGGCTCTGAAGCGCCGGTCCTCGGGGGCAGCGGCCTGAATCACTCGGGACACGCAGCTCCCCGGGCAGCCTGCAGAGCACGCTCCACCCTTCACACACGCCCTCAGGACGCTGCACACACGGGGTCATCGCTCAGCCTCGATGCCTGAGACTGGGAGACGACCAGCACCTGCTGGCTGACAGCTCAGATCAGAGCGGCCGCGGCTCCTCTCAGTTCTGGAATGAACACTGTGCCCGCTCCTGTCCGCAGACGTGGGAGGCTGACCTGGACACAGGCCGGCTGCGCGTGCTGACTGACAGCCCGCCGTCTCCTCTTCTCCTCGGCAGAGAGGAGATGGCCACGTTAGCAGCAGCCCTGCGAGCAGTGTGGGGGGAGGGCGGCGATTCCGTCCATGCCACTGTCCCGTGTGCCACTGCGCACACGCCACGTCACTACAGAGGGATGCTCCGTGGCACCTGTCACATCTAAAATGCCGCTGTGGCCTGGCTGGTGTGGCTCCGTGGCTGAGCATCACCTAGGAACCAGGAGGAGGTCCCGGTTCGAATCCCGGTCAGGGCACATGCCCAGGTTACGGGCTCCATCCCCAGTGAGGGGCGTGTAGGAGGCAACCGATCCATGATTCTCTCTCATTGTTGATGTTTCTCTCTCCCTCTCTCTTCCTCTCTGAAATTAATACAAATACATCCTATCTAATAAAAGAGTAATATGCAAATTGACTGTCACTCCAAGACACAAGATGGCCACCCCCATGTGGTCAAAGATGGCTGCCCCCATATGGACACAAGATGGCCGTCACAAGATGGCTGACAGGGGAGGGCAGTTGTGGGCAGTTAGGGGTGACCAGGCCGGCAGAGGAGGGCAGTTGGGGGGAGACAGGTCAATGAGGGCAGTTGGAGGGGACCAGGCCTGCAGGGGAGGGCAGTTGGAGGGGACCTAGGCCTGCAGGGAAGAGCAGTTAGGGGTGACCAGGCCTGCAGTGGAGGGCAGTTGGGGGTGACCAGGCCTGCAGGGGAGGGCAGTTATGGGCGATCAGGCCAGCAGGGGGGGGGCAGTTAGGGGTGACTGGGCCAATAGGGGAGGGCAGTTGGGGGTGACCAGGCCTGCATGGGAGGACAGTTAGGGGTGACCAGACTGGCAGGGGAGGGCAGTTAGGCGTTGATCAGGTTGGCAGGCAGAAGCGGTTAGGGGCAATCAGGCAGGCAGGCAGGTAAACAGTTGGGAGCCAGCTGTCCTGGATTGTGAGAGGGATGTCTGACCACCTGTTTAGGGATCGGGCCTAAACAGGCAGTCGTTATCCCTCAAGGGGTCCCAGATTGGAGGTGCAGGCTGGGCTGAGGGACACCCCCCCCCCATGCATGAATTTCGTGCACCGGGCCTCTAGTTTAAAAATAAACAACATGTCACATGTGCACGTGGCTGTAGAGGTTATGCTGTGGATGGGAGCCATTTGCTGAACAGAACGGTCAACATGCATTGATCTCACACTGACAAGCATGCAAAAGGCGATGGAAACACACACACGCACAGTACCCACACTATGGGAACGGAGCCTGAAGTGAACACACGTGTCCATGTTTATCTAGAAGCAGAGCATATACTTACGAGAGAAAGAATTGGGAATTATTGCATGAAAATCCCTAAAGCCATCAGCCCCGTATGAAACTGCAACAAGAAAGCAGAGAGAGGAGGCGGTGAGAGCGGGCAGAGGTGCCGCAGGCGTGCGGGAAGCGGCACTTTTTCTTTGAAGAAAGCATTCTTGCTCAAAACCATCATCGGCTCCAGATCACTACTGTTTGTCCTCAGACCCACCGTGGCTTGAGCCGCCGGCTCAGTCCTGTCCCAGCAAACACGGCCCCTCCCTCCTGCTCCCTGGCCCCAGCTCTCACAGAACCCCCCCCCCCCGCCCCCCGGTCTGGCCACACAGGGCTGAGGGCAGCGGCCCCGGGGCGCGTGCTGGCTGGCCCACCGCGTGGTCCGCGCGCTGCTGCCCGGAGGCCGTCCTCAGGGAGCGCTCCCCTCCACCCCAGCCTCCTGGCCTCGCCGCGTCCCGCAGGCACGGCCGGCTCAGATGAAGGGTTTGGAGGTGAGGGTTGCCTTTTAAATCGGGGGCATTGCCAGACGCGATGGGACATAAACTCAGACGACAGCGGCACGACCCCCGGACACGCCGACGGGGGTCACGGTGACCGATGTGAAGGGCAGGTGCGGGCAGCCCCTCAGCCCCCGGCCCCGACGCGCGAGGCGCTGGGCACGAAAAGGGGCGTTCAAGTCGCGCTGACCCGGCCAGCAGAGGGGCTCTGGGGCGGACGGAGGCCACGCCACGGAGGCGTCCCACTGGGAGGGACAGCAGCCGGGGCGTCACGTGCCCCGTGTCCCCGTGACCGTGCGACACGCATCCCGACACGACACCTCGCGGACTCTGCGCGGTCACCACGTCGGAGGGAGTCCGCTCCCGCCTGGTCTGGTGACGACCGACTGGGACGGTGGTGTCCTCAGTGCGTGGCTCCTGAGAACTGCCAGCCCGACGCCAGCCGGGCTGTGGCTGCGGAGCCCCTGCGCTCCCGGAGCCGGGCCCGGCCACTGGCTGCTGCTCGCGCACCACGCGCTCACGCACACCAGCTCCGAAGGAGAGTGGCCAGTCCTCACGGACGGACGGGTCACTGTGACGCGGGAACCGTGACAGCGCGTCTGTCCTGTCCTGTCCTGTCCGCCTCCCCGTCTCCCCGCAGCCCGCACCAGGTCCCGGGAGGCAGGACTGTCACCGCGCCCCAGGGAGGAGCCGGGCTGCAAGGCGGGTCTGCAGCGTGTCCTCTTGGCGGTCGGTGTGCAATGTGCAAATCTGAGGGCATGGAATCAACACCGTAGGGTCGGCATTCGAAACAGGCACAGTCCTCTGAGGGAGGGCCTTGGGAAGCTGTCAGTTACCGCAGAGCACACGTGTGTGCACACACACTCACACACACTTACTCACATACACACACACACAGACATACACACACTCACACTCACATACACACACGCTCACACACACATATACACACACACAGACATATACACACACACATACACACACATACACACACACACATACATATACACACACATATACACACTCACACTCACATACACACACACTCACACACTCACATATACACTCACACTCACAGACACTCACACTCACACACACGCTCACACACTCACACACACTTACTCACATACACACACACAGACATATACACACTCACACTCACATACACACGCTCACACACACAATCACACACACACACTCACACACACACATATACACTCACAATCACACACACTCTCTCACACTCACACATGAAAATCAGGGCGCATTAACCAGCAGTGTCCCCCACACAACAGCCCTCAGAGCAAACCCCTCCCCTCGTCCTCGAAGCCGTCACCGGGGAGCAGGGGAGCGACGGCCCGGCCTCGGCCCGTTCCCCCCGAACCCAGGGCCGCTGTCTCCTAAGAGGTGCCGAGCAGAGCACTCAGCCTCTCCCTCTCGAGGTTTCAGGAACCGCGTTCCGCTCACCAGGGGGCCAGTGCGGGCACCTGGCAGGAACGCCTCGTCCCTGACCCGTCCCTGTAAGAGGCTGCTGATGCCTGGGACCCGGGTCCTGTTCCCACGGCCCAGCTGAGGAACCTTCTGGAAGGAAGATGCCCTCCCCCCCTCGCACCGTCCCCTGCACTGAGCTGCCATGTGACAGTCCGCCGTGGCCCCTCAGGGCGGCGCACAAACGTCCTTCAAGTCCGAGACCCACCCTGGCCCTGTCCTGGCAGCAAACCGTTCAGGTGTGTGTGTGGGAGGATTTAGAAATGTGCTGGCGTTTGGCTTTGTACATTTTCTTTAATCACATCAGCCTCCCGGGCACGGCCAGGCCGCGTCTCTCATTAACTGCGTGAGCGCGGTTGGCAGTGACCTTTGCAATGCGTTCCACTGTCGCCTGTCGCCCCCCTAGAGCAGGGCCCCGAGGCAGGGGGGGCACCAGGGCCCCGGGGCCGGACGCCCAGGCCAGGCGCCCGCTAGAGAACCACTTCACCCTGCGCAGTGGCCAGGGAGGCGAGGAGAAAGGGGAGGGGGAGGGGAGGGGGAGGCGAGGAGAAAGGGGAGGGGGAGGAGAAAGGGGAGGGGGAGGGGAGGGGGAGGCGAGGGGGAGGGCGAGGGTGAAGGGAAGGGGGGAGGAAAGGGGGAGGGGAGGGGAGGCAGGATCTCAGTGCAGCGGAGGGTCCTCTGCCTTTCTATCCAAATCCGATTCCAGCGAGGGACCGTGTGTGGGTGGCAGAGGTGGAGGGTCCCCGACAGGCAGCCCCGCACTTGGGCGGCGGGCGGCGGGCTCGTAGTCAGGAGTGGGGCGTGCTGCTGGCGGTGCTGGTGGCGGTGGGGGGGGGGGTGGCTGAGTCTGCGTGGCCGCAGGTGGGGGGCACGCCCTGGGCAGTGCCCACGAGGGCAGGAGGGACGGGGCTGTCCACTCACAAGAGGGAGGAGGGGACGAGGAGCGGGGAGGGACGGGCGCCCACACGCTGCCCTCGTCTGGGTGTGGGCAGCGTGCCCCCTGCTCCCGCGGGGCGATGGCACCACTGGGTGTGCCCGGCTGGGCGCTGCCGGCGCAGGTGCGGCTTCCCGGGGCTGAGCTGCCGGTGAGGGAAGGGGTTTGGCACAGGAAGCCTCGGAGACAGGAAACCTCTGACTGCTCGCCCGCCGCCCGCCGCCCGCCGTCCCAGTGTGGGGGCTGCCGCTGTGCCCCGGGGAGGCCCCTCCGGACTGAGGTGGGCAGCCAGGCAGAGGGAGGGCGAGGACCCGAGACCCCCCTCCGTCCTCCCGGCCCTGCCCCCACGCCTGTCTGTCCCTCCTGTCCCCATGGCTGGCGCCCCGTCAAGCCCCGGGGATCCCAGGAGCCCAGGCGGCCTCAGGGAGCCAGAGATAAAGTATCGCCCCCGGGACACACGAGGGTGGATCCACTGCCCTCCCTCCCCTCCCTGCAGAACTCCAGCCACGGTGACTCAGCAAAGGAGACACCGGCCCCAGCTCCTGTCCCTGGTCCACGGGCCCGGCTCACTGTCCCACGTCCGTCCCCCCCCCTACGTCCCGCCCCCCAGGTCCCCCCACCAGGTCCCCCAGCCCCAGGTCACCCCCTCCCAGGTCTCCCAGCCCCAGGTCCCCCCAGGTCCCCCAGCCCCAGGTCCCCCCCAGGTCTCCCAGCCCCAGGTCCCAGGTCCCCCCAGGTCTCCCAGCCCCAGGTCCCCCCCCCCCCAGGTCCCCCAGCCCCAGGTCCCCCCAGGTCTCCCAGCCCCAGGTCCCCCCAGGTCCCCCAGCCCCAGGTCCCCCAGCCCCAGGCCCCCCCCCCAGGTCCCCCCAGGTCCCCCACGTCCCCCAGCCCCAGGTCCCCCCAGGTCCCCCAGCCCCAGGTCCCCCCCAGGTCCCCCAGCCCCAGGTCCCAGGTCCCCCAGCCCCAGGTTCCCAGCCCCAGGACGTGTTCCCTCCAGGCACAGGTTAAGATGAACACACAGGAAACTGCTGACCACCCTGATGCCTGCCCTGCGGTGGCCCCGTCCCAGACTCGTGTCTTCCCAGGGGTTCTTTTCGGGCCCAGGCCCAGGTTCACGGGGCGGGGGGGGGCGGGGGGCCTGAGGACGGTCCTACGCGTCCCCCTGTCCTGTCTGTCCTGCCATCGGCCTCCCAGGTGGAGGCCAGACGGAGCCCTGACCTCTGCTTAGATCTTCAACCCTTTGCCACTGCCCACCCCCCACCACACGGACCCTGGAGGGGTTCCACTTCCTTCCGTGCCCGCGAGGGAGTTTCTGCCGGGGGAGGGGAGCTCGGGCCAGCTCCTGCCGCCCTGGGAACCCAAGAGAGTGTTGATGGACGAGGCCCAGGGCCAGGGCCGCAGGGAGGGAGCCCCCTCCCCCGAGACCCCGCCCTCCCCCGCCGGTGGACTCGACCCCACGCTTCCTGGGCCCCCTCCCGACTCTGCACCCCGTCCCACCCCACGGGCCCTGGGACAGGTGGTGTGGCCCTGAGGAGCCCGAGCAGCCCTAAACCACGGTGCTCGGCGTTTCCTCCCGAGATAGATCTCAGGTGATCCGACCACTTTCTGGGAGCGCCTGGTGCTGCGAGCACAGTCCCCACCCCGGCCACAGGCCCGGCCCCGGCTCCCGCTCCTCACTCACAGCTCCCGTACCGGGAAAAGCGCAAACTGCGGGCACTTTCTCCTTTGGTTTTGGCAAGTTGGTTCTCCTCTCTGACCCCGTTCTTTCCTGTGTGTGTGTGTGTGTGTGAGTGTGTGTGTGTGTGTGTCTCTGTGTGTGTGTGTCTGTGTGTGTGTGTGTGACTGTGTGTGTGTGTGTCTGTGTGTGTCTATGTGTGTGTGTAAGTGTGTGTGTGTCTGTGTGAGTGTCTGTGTCTACATGTGTGTGTTTGTGTTTGTGTGTGTGTCTGTGTGTGTGTGTGTGTGAGTGTGTGTGTGTGTGTGTGTGAGTGTGTGTGTGTGTGTGTGTGTGTGTGTGTAAAAAAGTATGTGGCAGCCAAGACCCCCTGTGACCTGCCATCTGCCTGGTCCTCAGACTGTCTCCCCCTCCCCCCGGGGGTGTAACCCAGAGCCCCTCCCCCGAGTCCCCCTGCTTTCTGCCCTGTGCCCTGGGTGGAGGCTGTGGGACGGGCTGTGCCACACAGCAGCCAGGGCCCCCCCGTCACCCTCCTGGGGCAGCTGTGGCCGGAGGGGGCCCTGCACGCCCCCAGCACCCCTCGGGGCTCAGAGGCCCACCTGTCTGGCTCCTGCCCGGCGGCCGCTGTGCAGGGGCCAGGCCAGGCGGGACCTCGGACACTCCCAGGAGGCGGCTGGCTGAGTGCCCTCCAGGGGGCCGTGGGTGGGGGCAGTTCCGATCCTTTTGCCACTGAGTTTTTAAATTAAATTTATTCATCGGATAATAAGATGATGCAGGTCTCCAACGTACAACCTCGGCGAGGTCTCTGCGCACGCCCCGTGTGCCCCCCACCGCGTCCACCCCTCGCCCTCTGCTTGACGCCCTCCCCCGGAGGCAGGCGCCCGAAAGGGAGAAGACACGCGAGCAGCAGCTCCAAGGGCGTAATAACCGAACTAGAACGGACGCGTCTGCTCAACACCACACACACACACACACACGCACAAACACACACACGCACGCACAGAGACACACTCACATACACACGCGCACACACACACACACGCACGCACACATACACACATGCACACACACGCACACACAAACACAGAGACACACACACACGCACACACACGCACACACACACGCACGCACACACAGAGACACACACACTCACACACCCGCACACACACGCACACGCGCACACACATGCACACACGCACACAGAGATACACACATGCACACATGCGCACACACATGCACAAACACAGAGACACACTCATGCACGCACACACGTACGCACGCACACACACATGCACACACACACATGCACACGCACACACGCACACGCGCGCACACATGGTCCCAGTCACTGGGACCAGGCAGGTGCCGCCGGGGACACAAGCCAACAGCCACGGAGCTTCAATGCAGGCCTGGCGCCCGGCTCCCCGTCCCGGCTCCCGGCTCCCGGCGCCCGGCTCCCCATCCCGGCTCCCGGCTCCCGGCGCCCGGCTCCCGGCGTCTCCGCGGGCACAGGCCGGAGGAGCATGTGAAAGGGCCGCCGACGTTTCCCGAAATGAAAGCCTCAGGAGCGCGCTGGCGGGTGGAGAGGTTTGTAACAGGGGAGACCTTTCGATTCTCAGGAGGCGGTGCAGACCCCAGCCCCCGGGGCCCCAGGACCAGGCCCCCCACAGGCCTGGGCTCGCCCCGGAGACACCTGACCCCAAGGGACTGGCCTCCACTGTCAGTCACGTCCCTTGGCGACTCCAGAGAGCCCTGACCTGCTGGCTGGAAACCAGACAAAAAGGAGAGGCCACCTCCTTATGCCACGCCCCCCAAGGTCAGGCCTCAAGGTCAAAGGTGAGAACTCGGAAAGGCCAGCAGATGGCTGCCGGCGAGGAGGTGCTGGCCTCACTCGGAATCGCTAACCTAAACATGCATCTCGGGACAATGAAGTCCCCCCCCACCCCCACCCCCACCCTGAGTCTCGTCCCGTGGACACTACACAGCCCCGAGGGAGGTGCCACCCGCAGCCACGGCCACAGGTCCCGGGCGGGAGGAAGAGCAGGTCACGGGCTTGGAGCTCAGATCCACACGCTGGCTCACCCAGAGCCCCCCCCCCCCCCCGCCAGGAGCCTGCCCCTCGGGACCACGCGCCAGGGCGGGTCAGACCCTCCTTCTCCTAATCTAACAGCCAGCAGACCCGGAGCTGCAAGCTGGAAGGAGAGAGGGAGAGAGGGAGAGAGGGAGAGAGAGAGAGAGAGAGAGAGAGAGAGAGGGAGAGAGAGGGAGAGAGAGGGAGAGAGAGAGGGAGAGAGAGGGAGAGAGGGAGAGAGAAAGAGGGAGAGAGGGAGAGAGAGGGGGGGGAGAGAGACAGGGAGAGAGAGAGGGAGAGAGGGGGAGAGAGAGAGAGAGAGAGAGAGAGAGGGAGGGAGAGAGGGAGAGAGAGGGGGGAGCGGGGGAGGAGGCAGGAAACACTATCCATCGGACAAGGGAGGGAAAGGCAGGGTCCCTCGGGGACAGGGGGCGTTGTCCCGTGGGGTGACTACTTCTGAAGGGAAGTTGGGGGCCCACCTGCCCAGGGCTCGGCTCCATCCTGGCTGCATCGCTGCCATCGGTCGCCATGGAAAACGTGGACACGAAGCCCAACGCCCTCGGGGGGCAGACATGTTTGCGAACGAGTGAGTGAACGAAGGAGCGGGTGCATGGAACGCCGCAGCCCTGCCCGCGGGCTCACCGTGCGCGGGCCGGGCCCAGATGGCTGCGTGGCTGCGCCCGAGTCGGCAAGAAGACAAGGGAAGGTGCTCTCAAGCTACTCTCTTTGTTGTTTAAATACGTCTCTACTGATTTCAGAGGAGAAGGGAGGGGAGAGAAACACCAATGGTGAGAGAGAACGATGGACCGGCTGCCTCCCGCACGCCCCTCACTGGGGACCGAGCCCGCAACCTGGGCCTGTGCCCGGACCGGGAGCTGAAGCCTGGCCTCCTGGATCCTCGGTGGATGCGCAACCCCCGAGCCCGCCGGCCGGGCTCAAGCTATTCTTGAAAGACTCCCGGGGGGTGTGGTAGGTTCTGGAACGGTTCCTCACCCAGATGGTTAAAGGCAGCCAACAGGCGAGGCGGGGGCGCAGCTGAGAGAGTGTCGGGGGGGAGGACGTGCCCCCAGGCTGCTGAGGGGGGCTGGCAGCTTGCTGGGCGACGCCACGTGTCATCGCCGCAGACACGCCCCCCACGCCCCGCGCTCTGTGCAAGGACGCGGACTGGACGGCAACCGCGTGCAACGTGCACGCACCTTGGGGGGCGGGGCTGAGGGGCCGTGTCACCTGCTTCCCGCGTCCCGCTGCCAGGAAATTCGAGGCGGAGGACACAGGACGTTCAGAGATAAAAACAGGAAATGGGTGAGCGGGTGCCCTTCTGGGAAATGCCGTGTCTCCGCCGAAGGTGCAGTCATGCACGGCCTCGGCCTCGCTCACCGCGGGCGCGGACGCCTGATCGCTCCCGGTGATAAATGGCTTTTTAACAGGAAAACACCGCGTCCTCACATCCAAACCCACTCCCCTCCCCGTCCGAGGCCCGCAGGGAGCGGGAGCCGCGGGTCTTCTGTTCACAGGCAGGAACGGGGTGAGGGCACAGGCCCGGGGTGCGGGCTCCATCCCGTGTGGGGCGTGCAGGAGGCGGCCGATCGAAGTTCCTCGCTCCTCACTGATGTTTCTCTCTCCCTTCCTCTCTGACATCAATTTAAAAAATATTTATTTTTTAAAAAAGAGGAGAGTCCCAGCTGGTTTGGCCCAGTGGATAGAGCGTTGGCCTACAGACGGAAGGGTCCCGGGTTCGATGCCTGGTCAGGGCACATGCCTGGGTTGCGGGTTCGATCCCCAGTGGGAGGCGTGCAGGAGGCAGCCGATCAATGACTCTCTCCCTCTCCCTTCCTCTCTGAAATCAATAAAATATTAAAACAAAAAGAGGCGGCGGCACCTGGAAGTCCGTCGGGGCCGGTCTGTGAGAGACCTGACTCAGGGGGAACCGATGGGCCGAGGGGCACCGCGTGGAGGTCCCCGCTCAGCCGCAGACGTGGCACCTGAGACCCGCCGCTATGCGTCCCGATGATGCACACGAGAGGGAGGGGCACAGAGGTGACAGCGCAGCCGGTGCGCCCCCAGGGACACGTCTCTAACGCGGGGAGGCGGTCACCGTGCAGGACGTGAGGCGTGGCCACGGCTCCCGGGGTCACCCACTGTCCCTCGTCCACCTCCTGTCCCGCCTGCTGTTGCCCCGTCCCCCTGCCCCGCCCACCCAGCCCAGGGCGTCTGTCCCCGCCCCTCTCACCACGGGGCAAGGGCGCTGCTGGCGGCTGCGGCAACGTGACCCCGTCCCCGGCTCAGGTCCCTCAGGTCCCAGCAGGGCCTGACGTCCCACCTGCACCTGCTCCTGCGCCCTGAGCTCCAGCGGAGGGAGGGGCCCGGCGAGGGCGGCTAGTGCTGCCTGGGGGGCCTCCCCCGCGCCTGGGTCAGCACTGCCCACCGTGCCCCCCGCCTGCCCTGCGAGGTGACGCCACACGGGCCTCCACAGAGCACGGCGGCCGGGCCGGGGCCAGGGCCTTGGCGGCGGGGAGGCTGGCCGCCGGCTGTGGGGCTGGATCGGGACTAACCTCGTCCTTTACAACCGGCGGAGCGAGGAGGAGGCCGACCCCTCCGGGCGGCGGCGTGTGGCACGTGGACACGGCCGGGCCTGCCTGCCCTGCGAGGACGACGCGGGACGTGAGGCTGGACCAGCGCCGCGGCTCCCAGGGGGGGGGCGGGGGGCGGTGGTGGCAAAGGCCCTGGGGCAGCCAGTGAGCACGTGGTGGGTCCGATCTGCGGGAAGCGCGCTCGCCCGCTGCCTGTCCACTCAGGGAGCCCCCCGTCCTGCTGTGTGTGCTGTCCCCCTGCCCCCCACGCCCCCAGCCGCACTGCCTGCCGGCCACCCCTGCCGGGGACAACTGGTTCCCTCCCGACACAAAGCGGCCGTGTGTCCCGCGGGCAGAGCCTCCACGTGGCCATGCCGCCCGCGGCCCTGCAGCCCCGCCTCCTGGGTCTGAGCCGGTGCCCTCGCCCGCAGGAGGCAGCCCTGCCCGGAGCTCTGACCTCCAGGCCCCAAGGAGCTGGGTCTCGGCTGTACCCCACCCCTTTCCTCTCCTCCGCGGGGGACGTTTCTGTCTTTAAAGCCTCACCTGAGGATATTTTTCCATTGAGTTTTGGGAGGGAAGGAGGGGGAGGGGGAGACAAGATGGGGAGAGAGAGAGAGAGAGAGAGAGAGAGAGAGAGAGAGAGAGAGAAACATCGACGTGGGAAAGACACATTGATTGGCTGCCTCCTGCACGTGCCCCGACTGGGGCCGGGGATCAAACCCACCACCGAGGTACTGCCCTTGGCTGGGAATCGGACCCTCGACCCTTCGGTCGGACGCTCTAACCACTGAGCCACCGGCCAGGGCTGCGGTGAGAATTCTGCTCCCAGCCACTGCGGGGGCGTCTTGTGAGAGCGCGTGTCCGCGACCTTCCCCTTCTCGGCGGGACTCCGGGCTCTGCCGCGGCTCCTGAGGCAGCCTGTGCGGCCCGTGGCCCGTGGCCCGCGTGGCCCGTGGCCCAGGCTCCGGCCTCTCTGTGGATCTTGAGGGGGGAGCCTTCCTGACCCAAGGACGCGGGGCAGTGGGAGGGAACCTCAGCCAGCATCGTCCACCGCCACGGCGACCGCACAGACGCCCGTGGAGAGCCGGCCACCAGCGCCGCCCTCCCCGCGCCCGCCGTCCCCGCTCCCCTGGTCCTGAACGCGGGAGTTCCGGGTTCGGCAGGACCGGTCTGCAGCCGGGAAGCAGTGGAGCCGACAAAAGCGGAAATGCAGCTCCACAAAAGGCGCGCAGCCCCGGGCCCGTGAGCCGGTGCGTGACCGGAAAGCTGCGGCACGTCCACCCCCGGGGACCCCACGGGCCGTGAAAAGGGGCCTCTCGCCCGTGAGGCAGCAGGGAGCGGCCGAGAGCACCACGCTAAGTGAGACAAGCCGACGGGGAAGGACACGCAGCACACGGTCACGCATCCACGGACTCCCACGGACACGATAAACGGATGGAGAACAGACCCAGAGACACGGACGCGGGAACAGACCGAGGGCTCGCCGCGGGCGGTGGAGGAGGCAGGAGATGAACCCAACACCTCGTACGCACACCCATGGGCACAGACACAGCGGGCGAGGGCCGGGCGGAGGGGCCGGGCGGCTCGGTGGGGATAAAAGGCGGCATCGTAACTCCCAACGACGAAGGTTAATGTAAGAAAAGAGGGACCGCGGCTGCGCGGCCGGGAACGCGCTGGGAGGTGGGTGCCCGGAAGGGGGGAATGTCCCGTGGGAACGGGCCGCGCTTTCTGCTCTTGCGTTGATGCGCTGGTGGGCACTGGTCACTTTAAGGAACCCGCCACGTGGTTTCCCGTGGGTCCCGAAGCCCGGCTTCGACCCCGGGCCTGGTTTGCAGACACACGACCACGAACTGCCTCCATCCCCACACGCTGTCCGGACAGGAGCCAGCGACCCGAGGGGCGGGGACCGGAGCGGCGTCCCGCCGGGCAGCCCGGGGCACCAATGCCACCCACAAAGCAGACGACCCGAATCCTTTTAAAAATTAAAAAGGCTACGTTTTCTGCCGGCACCTCGTGAAGCTGCTGTGCAAATAGGACTTCAGGGCCTGCGGGTCAGTGTTCCAAACATCCCCCCGCCCCCCCCCCGCCCCCGCCCCCCTGCCGCCCCGTGAAACAGCCCCAGCAACACAGCCTCCTCCCTGCCGTCCTGAGGAGGCAGCGGGCGCGGGCACGGGAGGAGGGAGCCGCGTCTGGGCGGTGCCCGAGGAGCCGGCACCCGCGGCCTCCGCGGTGGGGACCGCGGTCCAGGCCGCACAGACCTGAGGACGCATGAGCGAGGGCACAAGGGAGCCGGGGCTGTTCTCCTGCCCGCTCTCTGCCTTTCAGCATTAGACCGTGGACAGCCCGGCCGGCGTGGCTCAGGGGTTGAGCGCCGACCTGTGAACCAGGAGGTCAGGGTTCGAATCCCGGTCAGGGCACATGCCGGGGTTGCGGGCTCGATCCCCAGTGTGGGGCGTGCAGGAGGCAGCCGATCCACGATCCTCTCTCATCATGGATGTTTCTCTTTCTCTCTCCCTCTCCCTTCCTCTCTGAAACCAATAAAAATATATACTTAAAAAAAAGAAAGGAAGGAAAGAAAAAAGAAGCCACGCCAGCCAGCAGATGCGTAAACCAGGCCGGGCGTCGGGGGAGGGCAGACAGCGCGTCCCCGTGCGGCTCCCGTGCTCTCCTCTTACCCTCTTCCCTCTGCTCGGCTGTCTCCCCGGAGGGTAAGCCCTTTGAGGCTCAGAATCTTACCTCTCTTGTGCCTCGAGGGGCACCTGGGACAGAGTGGGTCCTTCCCAACCCTCTTCTCACTAACCAACCCCCCAGTCCGCCCCCGCAGGGTGCTCCCCGCCTCCCGGAGCTGACGCCCCTCGGGGCGCTGGGCTGCCGTCGGCATCTCCCCTTTAGCTCCCAGGGACCAGCCGCTCAGCTGGGCGCGGGCGATGGGCTGGGGTGGCGCCTGGAGCTGCAGGCCAAGGGCATTCAGGCTGCTCTCGGGCTGGAGCCGGGCCGCTGGAAGCTTCCTCCCGCCCACCTGTGCGCGTGCCAGTGAGCACGCGGTTCCACAGAGGCGCCCGGTCACGCCCGAGACCCCAGGTGCTGTCCATTCGGGTGGCTTGTCCCTTAGGGAGGGAGAAGGCGGGGGGGGGGGAGGGGGCGGGGGCACAGGCTCCAGACTGGGAAGCCAGCTCTAGTCACACGGCAAAACCGAAAACAGCCACTTCCCTTCTCTCCATCTGCACTTGGCTTACGTGTTCAGGGGACATGTTTCTGTAAAGGCCCTCCCTGCCCTTCGGTTTAAAATGTATACATACTTTTACCGTTTTTTAAATATGTCTTTATTGATCTCAGAGAGGAAGGGAGAGGGAGAGAGAGAAACATCAGTGATGAGAGAGGATCTTGGATCTGCTGCCTCCT
Organism: Eptesicus fuscus; assembly: GCF_027574615.1. Lineage (NCBI taxonomy): Eukaryota > Metazoa > Chordata > Mammalia > Chiroptera > Vespertilionidae > Eptesicus > Eptesicus fuscus. Next base: position 1,522,051 of record NC_072486.1, on the reverse strand, counting down.
GCACGCCCCACACTGAGAATGGAGCCCGCACCCCGGGCCTGTGCCCTGACCTGTGCCCTGACCCGATCTGAACCCTGACCTCTGGGTGCACGGGATGCCGCTGGGCCGGGGAGCCACACGGGCGCGCCCTGCCCTTCTGTGCCAACGCGCCTCATCTGCCGGAGGAGTGCTGCTCCTGACTTTCAGCTCTCCGCGATGGCCCTCCCCAGGGGTGGCAGTGCCTACGCACAGGCCTGGGCAGCCAGGGCGCTGCATCCGGACGCCAGACACCGGACACCGGACACCGGATGCCGCTGGGTGTGCGCCACAGGCCGGTCAGCGCTGCTCGCAGGTCAGCTTGGCCCACGGGCGGCACGCCAGTGCATTGGGCGACCTCACACACAGCCCGGAGGTCGAAAGTGCGCTCCCACGTCCCGCAGAACGCCCAGGGAGATGCGGGCCACGGCCTCATGTCAGGACCAGTGTCCTGATGGAACTGCATCGGAGATCAATTTTAAAAGGAAGGAAGGAAAGAGGGAGGGAGGGAGGGAGGGAGGGAGAGAGGAAGGGAGGTAGGGGAAGAGGGAGGGAGGGAGGGAAGGAGGGAAGGAGGGAGGGAGGGAAGGAGGGAAGGAGAGAGGGAGAGAGGAAGGGAGGGGGGGAGGGGAGAAAGGAGGGAGGGAGGGAGGGAGGGAGGGAGGGGAACAGGAAGGAAGAAATGACCCTAAGACAACAGCAGCACAGCCACAGGGTGCAGTGTGGCCGTGGGTCCTGGAGCTCAGGGTAAGGGAGCCGAGGGGAAGCACAGGCTTTGCTCCCTCACGCTGCTCCCCCCACGCTGCTCCCCCCCACGCTGCTCCCCCCACGCTGCTCCCCCCACGCTGCTCCCCCTCCCCACGCTGCTCCCCCCACGCTGCTCCCCCTCCCCACGCTGCTCCCCCCACGCTGCTCCCCCCACGCTGCTCCCCCTCCCCACGCTGCTCCCCCTCCTCATGCTGCTCCCCCTCCCCCACGATGCTCCCCTCCCCCACGCTGCTCCCGCCCGCACGCGGAGAGGTGCTGCCCCCAGGTGAGCAGGAGGCAGAAAGCCACATGGAAGTGGGAACGGCCCAGCCGGAGAGCACACCGGACAGACTTGCGCGCCCCCGGCCACGAGGTCAGACAGAAGCGTCAGCGTGGAGGCCGCTGTGCGGGAGGCAGCATGGCTTCAAAAATGTGAGTCAACGCCGGGTGTGGAATGAAAAACACAACTGCTAGCACCTCAGGACTGAAATCCCTCAAACCGCAGCCTCGCCTGAGCGCCGTTCACCGGGCGCCGCAAAGCTGAAGCCGACGTGAGGGCGTGGTCTCTGGTGGCGAGGCCAGGTCACGGTCACGGTCACGGTTGTTCTTTACCATACACAGGGCGGAGGCCGTGCTCCGGGCGGGCAGAATCCCGATTGCCACTCCGCTGAGGCAGGGCGGACAGCAGCACATCCCTCCCGCGGTCCGAGACAATCACAAGAGCCATCACAGCTGCCTGCAGGCCCTCATAAACGCGCCTCTCATTTCAGCAGGCTCTCCCTCTAATGTGCCCGTCCTTCATTCTGAGAGGGGACGCGGCCCTGCCAGGCGCCGTGAGGCTGCGGACCGAGGCGCCGTCCCCGCCCGGCAGGGAACAGACAGGCTGGCCTGGCCTCCCGGAATCCCGCCGGGGCCTTCAGTGGGAACGGCAGGCTGCAGCCACGTACCGCCCCCGGAGGGGAAGTTGTCCGCCCCCACCGCCCCCAGAGGCCGCCTGGGGACACGCCCGAGACCCGCCCAGAGGCCCTGCCGCGGAGCTCAGTCCCGAAAGTGGGGCAGGAGCGGCCGTTGAGTGACTCCAGTTGCTGCCAGTGCCAGGTGCCTCCCGGAGAGAGCCGGTCCTGCACAGCCCGCCACCTGCTGCCAGCCCGACCGAGCCCTGAGGAAGCCACATGCCCGGGGCCCAGGCCCCTCGCTCTGCACACACCTCTCAGGCTGGGCTCAGTCCCGGGAACTCACGTGGCGCTCAGAACACCAAGTTCAAGTCCAAGTTCTGAAGGCTGTCACGGGGCTAATGCTTTCCTGGGGAAACCCGTGGAAGTCAGTGACACGTTCATGGGGTACAGACCAGTCCTGCTTTGCGTTCCCAAGTTCTTCACACGAAAATAAGAGCAGCGGCAATCACCTCTCTCTATACAAGCCCGACATGCAAGGTGTCCCCTCGGGAGTTCGACCGGCTGGGAGTTTGATCGCTCGCTATGAAGTGCGCTGACCACCAGGGGGCGGCGCAGAACGAAGGGAGGCCTGGCCGGCAGCCGGCAGCCGCTAGGGACCCTACCCGCGCACGAATTTCATGGACTGGGCCTCTAGTAGTAATAATAATAACATGTCCCAGAATCCCCTTCTAATCACGGTCTCCCAGCAACACACCTAGAACGCGGAAGTCTTCTACCTACAGAGTCTAGTCGGCCTTACATTCGCAGTGTGTGCCGGCCACAGCCCAGCGTCATCTGTTACCAACTCTTGTTGGACAACCTACGTAGACCTCTCACTCCCCACAGCTCCCCAACAGGCTCTTTCTCCGACGGCACCCGCACCCACACCCGCACCCACACCCGCACCCACACCATGGTTCCTGCTCCCCTCGGTGGCTGTTGAGATGCCAGAGCTCTAGGTGCGCCCGCGGAGCAGGTAACCAGCCCCCACAAAGCAAAGCCGAAGCCCTCGGCTAGCATCTGCCGATTTCCATGGTGTAAATTCTTCCAACCACGTTGCTCTGAGCTGCCAACGGCTGAGCCAGAGCCCACGGCTTCTCTGGACCGGCATGGTCCCCGTCTGCCCTGGCTCCAGCATGCCACCCCGGGATGCTCCTTCTGAGCTGCCTACAAACTTCTGTTCACGCCACCCCCCCCCCCCTTCCCCATATCCCAGCAGCACAGGGTCAGACTCCGCCAGAGCTGGACGACGTGGGAGTGTGGTTCCCTCTGCTTATCTGGACGGCGCAGTCCTGGCCTCAGGCACGCAGGCTGGGGCCCGGGGGGTGAGGGGTGGGGTGGCCGCGGGCGGCGCCCTGGGGGCCGGCTCCCCGGGGCCACGGTTCCACCGAAAGGCACTGGTTCTGTGGAAACGGCAGGCCCTGGGTAGGCTCTGTTCGGCCTCGACCTTTCTGCTTTTGCATAAGAGGGAAGCTGTTTTTTCTGGGTTATATTTACACTTCCCAAATCAGAAAACGTCCTGGCCAGGTGGCAACTGGCAACCACAGCTCAAACCCTTTTTTTTTTTTTTCCATTTCTTTCTGAAACCTCCCGTAAAAGGAAAGCTAACGGCGTGTCGGTTGGCTGTTCGATGCACACAGCTAACTCTGCTTTCCACACAGACGGAGCCACGCAGAGCGCGGACCAGACCCGTCTCCGCGCTGGGCGAGCCTCACTTCCCGGCGCCGCCCGTTGGGCGCGAGGCGGCCGGGCCGGGAGGCGTCGGCCGGAGCGAAGATGAGATGAGCACTGGGTTCTGGTTGTACAATAAGCAGCTTTTCCGTGACACCTTCGGGGGCAGAAAGTTAAAACTGGAAGTGGGTCGGCAAGGCCAGGATCCAGTTCTGACAAACTTCTTTCTGGCCCAGTTTTGCTGCAGATGTTCTTTGTTTCTTTTCATTCCCACGCCAGGCTCGGGGACACGCGGTCTATATTTAAAAAGCTTAACTAACCCGCTACAAATCGCCCGCTGCATGGGCAGGGCTCGTGCGTGAGGCGCGCTGACCCGCGTGGCTGACAGGCGGTGGGTGAAATGGTGGGGTGCAGTGGGGTTCTCACCTGGGAAATATGGGGGACACCTGGGGGGCATGATGACCGAGGTGAGGAGGGACATGGGTAGCTAAATATCCCACCCGGGGAGGAATCGGCTCTGCCCGCAATGCCACCTGTGCCCATTGAGAAACACCGGCCTAAAATCATCTGCCTGGTGGAGCTTAAACCCTAACCCCCCTGAAGTTCTCCTGTCCTACGGCCTCCACCCGAGAGGAGGGAGCCCCCATGCACTCACTCACTCACTCACTCACTCATTCACTCACTCACTCACTCACTCACTCACTCATTCACTCATTCACTCACTCACTCACTCACTCACTCATTCACTCACTCATTCACTCACTCATTCACTCACTCACTCACTCATTCACTCACTCATTCACTCACTCACTCACTCATTCACTCATTCATTCATTCATTCATTAATTCACTCACTCACTCATTCACATACTCCATTCATTCATTCACTCACTCACTCACTCACTCGCCCACTCATTCATTCATTCACTCACTCATTCACATACTCCATTCATTAATTCACTCACTCACTCATTCACACATTCATTCATTCATCATTCACTCATTCGCACACTCATTCACACATTCATTTATTCACTCATTCATTCATTCACCATTCATTCACTCACTCTCTCAACTCATTCATTCACTCACTCATTCACTCACTCATTCATTTATTCACTCATTCATTCATTCACCATTCATTCATTCACACATTCATTCATTCACTCACTCATTCATTTATTCACTCATTCACCATTCATTCATTCATTCACTCCTTCATTCATTCACTCGCTCACTCCTTCCATGACCCTCACCATCATTTACATCCCACCTGCGCCTCCGCCCGAGCTGCTCTGGGACTTCACCACCACCCAGGGCCTTTCTCCAGCCCGGCCTGCTTACCCGCCCCTTTCCTCCCTTTTCCCAGGGGCTTCCCCACCATGTCTCTTTCCAGACCTTTTCCCTAAACCAGGCGCTCATTCACTCCTTCCTCGCCCCTCTCTGTACCACCCACGCCCTTCTCCTGCAGGGCCCTGGCGCACGCGCTCCCTGACTTAACGTCAGTGCCAACGCTCTCGCCTCTGGGAAGGCCCGACTTCCGCAGGCCTCCACCCACCAGTGCGAAGGCAGCGCAGCCCGAACACGTGCTTTAAGCGGGAGCCTCGGGCCTCTCACCCCACAGCCTGTGTCCTACGGCGAGGGGCCCACGGGTCAGCAACACACGGCTGAGGGCCGGGCCCCAGGTCTTTGGAAATCCAGGAAAACGGGCGTCTCTCCAACTGGAATCGCCTGGCATGGCTGCGTGCCGTCTCCCCAGGCCTCCCGAGAGACCCGTCACAGGGCGGACACGGGCTTCCTAAGCTGCCGCCCAACCATCGCGGCCCTCCAGCCGCGAAGAGGATCGGCCTGAGGAGGGAGGGGGGCGGCCGTGAGGCGCCTGCAGGTGCCTCTCAGGGGAAACTAAGACTCCCACCCGGAGGCGCCGACCCTGAGGTCCAGCAGCCAGGCCTGCGGGCCCCGGCCCTGCCCCCGCGCTGCAGCAGCTCGGCCGAGGCTGCGGATAACTCCGCTCAGGCTTATCAGCTCGGCGATGCCCGGGCAGATAGGCACTTCCTCCAACTGCTGAGCGATAAGCTCGGCATCCGCCCTCCCCCGGCTGCCCGCCTCCACCGCGGCCCTGCTTCTCCCTCCACCTTCCACTGTGGGACCCGCCGCCCCTCCCCCAGGCCGAGGGCCGCAGCCGCCTCCACCCCAGCCGGGCCTGTGCATCCTGTCAGAACGTTACAGTGAAGGTGCGACTGACACTGAGGAAGCAGCTAACACACAGGAAACCCCTGCAGCTCCCCGCCGTCCTCCCGCCCAGACCCGGCGAAGGGATGTTACTCAGAGAGGATTCTTGGGGCAAAAGAGAAAATTTGTTTCTCCACACTTAATCCTTTTCCTGGATTCCAATGCGGGGGGGAAATAAAGATTTCTTCCTACTTTTCTTTAGTTTTTTCCATCTTGGCCGGGGTGAGTCGAACCCTGGTCCAGCTACTGGAAGGGAAGGACCAGATGAGCTAACTCCGCTCCGGGAAGCCACCTGCTGCCACAGCGGGCATGCGATGGGCTGCGGGGAGGGGCCCCGTGAGCAGGCCCAGCACGGGGCGGGCACCGGCGGCAGAGGCCAGCGGAGCGCGTTCCAGAGACAAACCCAGCCCTGCCCCTGTCCACAGCTCGCCCCCCCCCCCCCCCCCCACCGCTCTGGCCCCCGCAGGAGTGACGGCTGCCCCGGTCCGGTCCTCTGGGCAGGAAACCAACGTGGGCGAGCCTCGGTCCAGCCCCTCGGGGTCTCAGGCTCGGCCTCTCCTGCTGCTTCAGCCGCCCCTGTGCCCAGTGCGTCCTCCCCGGCCCGGCCCCAGCTTCCGGCCTTCAGCGGGGCGTCCCCTTCCCTCTGCTCTCACTGCTCAGCGTGTCTGCTGTCTCCCTCGGGGCGCAGCTGGGTGGGTGCCCTGCTTCTGCGCCTCCTTATCTCTGCTCCAGCCCTGGCCACCCCCAGCCCCAGCCCCTGCCCCTCCTCTCCGAGGGGACAGGCACCTCCAGGCAGGGGGTTGCCCCAGCCTTGGGAGCCCCAGGGTCCTTGCTCAAGGTTAGGACCTGGATCATTTTGTTAAAATCAATGCGTCCCGCTTCCGTCCAGGTGCCCACACTCCGTGTCCCCTCCCCTGTCTCAGGTGAGGCCGCTCTGGGTTCCGCTACCCTCTTCACATAAGCCACCCGTTCCACCCGTTCCACCTGTTCCACCCGTTCCACCTGTTCCACCCGTTCCACCTGTTCCATCCGTTCCACCCGTTCCACCTGTTCCATCCGTTCCACCTGTTCCACCCGTTCCACCTGTTCCACCCGTTCCACCCGTTCCACCTGTTCCACCCGTTCCACCCGTTCCATCCGTTCCACCTGTTCCATCCGTTCCACCCGTTCCACCCGTTCCACCCGTTCCACCCGTTCCACCCGTTCCACCCGTTCCACCTGTTCCATCCGTTCCACCTGTTCCACCTGTTCCACCTGTTCCACCTGTTCCATCCGTTCCACCCGTTCCACCCGTTCCACCCGTTCCACCCGTTCCACCCGTTCCAGCCGTTCCACCCGTTCCACCCGTTCCACCCGTTCCATCCGTTCCACCTGTTCCACCCGTTCCAGCCGTTCCACCCGTTCCACCCGTTCCACCCGTTCCACCCGTTCCACCCGTTCCAGCCGTTCCACCCGTTCCACCCGTTCCACCTGTTCCACCCGTTCCATCCGTTCCATCCGTTCCACCTGTTCCAGCCGTTCCACCTGTTCCATCCGTTCCACCTGTTCCACCTGTTCCATCCGTTCCATCCGTTCCACCTGTTCCACCCGTTCCACCTGTTCCATCCGTTCCATCCGTTCCACCCGTTCCATCCGTTCCACCTGTTCCATCCGTTCCATCCGTTCCACCTGTTCCACCCGTTCCACCTGTTCCATCCGTTCCACCCGTTCCACCCGTTCCACCTGTTCCATCCGTTCCACCTGTTCCACCTGTTCCACCTGTTCCACCTGTTCCATCCGTTCCACCTGTTCCATCCGTTCCACCTGTTCCACCCGTTCCACCTGTTCCACCTGTTCCATCCGTTCCACCTGTTCCATCCGTTCCACCTGTTCCACCTGTTCCATCCGTTCCACCTGTTCCATCCGTTCCACCTGTTCCATCCGTTCCACCTGTTCCACCTGTTCCATCCGTTCCACCTGTTCCATCCGTTCCACCTGTTCCACCTGTTCCATCCGTTCCACCTGTTCCACCTGTTCCATCCGTTCCACCTGTTCCACCTGTTCCATCCGTTCCACCTGTTCCATCCGTTCCACCTGTTCCATCCGTTCCACCTGTTCCACCTGTTCCACCCGTTCCATCCGTTCCATCCGTTCCACCCGTTCCACCTGTTCCACCCGTTCCACCCGTTCCATCCGTTCCATCCGTTCCACCTGTTCCATCCGTTCCACCTGTTCCACCCGTTCCATCCGTTCCACCTGTTCCACCCGTTCCACCTGTTCCACCCGTTCCACCCGTTCCACCTGTTCCACCTGTTCCATCCGTTCCACCTGTTCCACCCGTTCCACCTGTTCCACCCGTTCCACCTGTTCCATCCGTTCCATCCGTTCCACCCGTTCCACCCGTTCCACCTGTTCCATCCGTTCCATCCGTTCCACCTGTTCCATCCGTTCCACCTGTTCCACCCGTTCCACCTGTTCCATCCGTTCCACCTGTTCCATCCGTTCCACCTGTTCCACCTGTTCCACCTGTTCCATCCGTTCCACCTGTTCCATCCGTTCCATCCGTTCCACCTGTTCCACCTGTTCCACCTGTTCCATCCGTTCCACCTGTTCCACCTGTTCCACCTGTTCCACCTGTTCCACCTGTTCCATCCGTTCCACCTGTTCCACCCGTTCCACCTGTTCCATCCGTTCCACCTGTTCCACCTGTTCCACCTGTTCCACCCGTTCCACCCGTTCCACCTGTTCCACCTGTTCCATCCGTTCCACCTGTTCCACCCGTTCCACCTGTTCCATCCGTTCCATCCGTTCCACCTGTTCCATCCGTTCCACCTGTTCCACCTGTTCCACCCGTTCCACCTGTTCCATCCGTTCCATCTGTGTAAGCTGCGGTCTCCTCTGCCCTGCCCTGTCCCCCTGTCTGTCCATCCCTTCCCTCTGTCTGTCCCGTCCCTTCCCTCTGTCTGTCCGTCCCTTCCCTCTGTCTGTCCATCCCTTCCCTCTGTCTGTCCGTCCCTTCCCTCTGTCTGTCCGTCCCTTCCCTCTGTCTGTCCGTCCCTTCCCTCTGTCTGTCCTGTTCCTTCCCTCTGTCTGTCCATCCCTTCCCTCTGTCTGTCCATCCCTTCCCTCTGTCTGTCCGTCCCTTCCCTCTGTCTGTCCATCCCTTCCCTCTGTCTGTCCGTCCCTTCCGTCTGTCCATCCCTTCCCTCTGTCTGTCCGTCCCTTCCCTCTGTCCATCCCTTCCCTCTGTCTGTCCGTCCCTTCCCTCTGTCTGTCCGTCCCTTCCCTCTTTCTGTCCGTCCCTTCCCTCTGTCTGTCCGTCCCTTCCCTCTGTCTGTCCGTCCCTTCCCTCTGTCCATCCCTTCCCTCTGTCTGTCCGTCCCTTCCCTCTGTCTGTCCGTCCCTTCCCTCTGTCTGTCCGTCCCTTCCCTCTGTCTGTCCTGTTCCTTCCCTCTGTCTGTCCATCCCTTCCCTCTGTCTGTCCATCCCTTCCCTCTGTCTGTCCATCCCTTCCCTCTGTCTGTCCATCCCTTCCGTCTGTCTGTCCGTCCCTTCCCTCTGTCTGTCCGTCCCTTCCCTCTGTCTGTCCATCCCTTCCCTCTGTCTGTCCATCCCTTCCCTCTGTCTGTCCATCCCTTCCCTCTGTCTGTCCGTCCCTTCCCTCTGTCCGTCCCTTCCCTCTGTCTGTCCATCCCTTCCCTCTGTCTGTCCATCCCTTCCCTCTGTCTGTCCGTCCCTTCCCTCTGTCTGTCCGTCCCTTCCCTCTGTCTGTCCATCCCTTCCCTCTGTCTGTGCTACTCTGTCTGCAGCCAAGCTTGCTGCTCCCTTCGCCCCACCCTGTGTGGTGCTGGGGACGAGTCTGCTGCTGAGATAAGCGGGCTCAGCTGCTGCCGCCACTTTAAAGAGGAAGCCGAGGCTCGGCCCAGCCCGAGGGGCTCAGCTCGGTGCTTCCTTCCCTCGGAGGTGGCCCTCCCAGCTCTGCGGGTCCCCCGGCGCTGCCTCCTCGGCCCCACCGCCTCTGCGCAGAGCGGTGCTCCCGTCCTGTCCTGGCCCCCACACTCCTCTGACCCCGCCAGGGGCACCCCTGTAGCTGCCTGGTCCCCCGCCCCTCAACTGTCTCCCCTGCTCTTTTTAATGTTTTCTTAATTGATTTCAGAGAGAAGGAAGGGAGAGGGAGAGAGAGACCTCAAGGATGAGAGAGAATCTCGGGCCAGCTGCCTCCTGCACGCCCCCCACTGGGGATCGAGCCCGCAACCCGGGCCTGTGCCCTGACCGGGACTCGGACCGGGACCTCCTGGTTCACAGGTCGACGCTCACCCCTGCGCCGTGCCGGCCGAGTTCCTATTCTCTCTACACACGCACCTCGCTTCCCACGCACAGTGAGTAGGTGACTCTCCGCACACGGATGCCCATGCGCACGCACACCGGGAAGGACGGCCTCTCAGCCGGGGGCGGGGCGGGCGGGGCTGGCTCGTGGGCCCTGCACTCCTCACTGGCTCACGCACCCCTCACTCCTCACTCCTCACTGGCTCACGCGCTCACACACCCCTCACTCCTCACATGCACACACACCCCTCACTCCTCACACGCACACACACCCCTCACTCCTCACACACCCCTCACTCCTCACCCCTCACTCCTCACTCCTCACACACCCCTCACCCCTCACTCCTCACTCCTCACGCGCTCACGCACTGCTCTGCGGAAACCATCCTGCCTCTCCCTGGGGGGGCCCCGGGCTCCCCGTTAACTCCGGGAGCCTGGCCACCCTCCACGAGAGGAAGGTGTCGCCTGCGCCTCGCCCTCCGTGGCTTCCCTGCCGTGGCCCGGCGTGGCCTTTGCTCCCCGACTGTGCCAGCGCCCACGTCAGCGGCTGGGCACCCACGACAGGCCTGCCGGTGCCCCCCACCCTGAGCTCAGAAGCTCACTTTTCATAAACTTGATCGTGACGGGAGAAGCAGCACGAACGTCGCGTTCCCCGTGGCCAGGCGCCCGGAGACCTGGGCCACGGCAGACCAGCCCCCGCAGCCACGCCCACTGGGCACAGCAGCTCCTGCTCCCAGGGGCTCCCCGAGAACGCCATGGGGACCGGGGGAGCACGGGGGCGGGGCTCTCACAGGGGCACAGCACTAACCACTGGTGTTCATGGGGGGCGACCCACAGAGGGACTGTGGGGCCTTTGGGACGTGCTGGCCACCCCGCCCCCAGGAGTCAGCCCTGAGGCAGGTCGCGGGGACTCTGACCCCCGGCTGCAGGGGCCTTGGGGGATGCTCCCCTGTTCCGCCAGGATGGCCCCCGAGCCCCAACGCGGATGTCCGGGCGCACGGGTCATTTCGATGGTTCGTGGGTGCGAATCCACATGGTTCCCTGGCCCAAGGCCCGAGGCCCCTCTCCCGGGCCCCTCTCCCGGGCCCCTCTCCCGGGCCCCTCTCCCGGGCCCCTCTCCCGGCCCCTCTCCCGGGCCCCTCTCCCCGGCCCCCTCTCTCGGCCCCTCTCCCGGCCCCTCTCCCGGGCCCCCTCTCTCGGCCCCTCTCCCGGCCCCTCTCCCGGGCCCCCTCTCCCCGGCCCCTCTCCCTGGCCCCTCTCCCCGGCCCCTCTCCCGGGCCCCTCCCCCGGCCCCTCTCCCCGGGCCCCTCTCCCCGGCCCCTCTCCCGGCCCCTCTCCCCGGGCCCCTCTCCCCGGCCCCTCTCCCCGGGCCCCTCTCCCCGGGCCCCTCTCCCCGGCCCCTCTCCCCGGCCCCCTCCCCCCGGGCCCCCCCCCCCGGCCCCCCCCCCCCGGCCCCCCTCCCCCGGCCCCTCTCCCGGCCCCTCCCCCCGGCCCCTCCCCCGGGCCCCTCTCCCCGGCCCCTCTCCCGGCCCCTCTCCCGGCCCCTCTCCCGGGCCCCTCTCCCGGCCCCTCTCCCGGGCCCCTCCCCCGGGCCCCTCTCCCCGGGCCCCTCTCCCGGGCCCCTCTCCCGGCCCCTCTCCCGGCCCCTCTCCCGGGCCCCTCTCCCCGGCCCCTCCCCCGGGCCCCTCTCCCGGCCCCTCTCCCGGCCCCTCTCCCGGCCCCTCTCCCGGGCCCCTCTCCTCCCCGGCCCCTGCTCCCCGGACCCCTCTCCCGGCTCTCTCCCCGGTCCCTCTCCCGGGCCCCTCTCCCCGGTCCCTCTCCTCTGGGCCCCTCTCCCCGGCCCCTCTCCCCGGCCCCTCTCCCGGCCCCTCTCTCCCCGGCCCCTCTCCCGGCTCCTCTCCCCGGCCCCTCTCCCGGGCCCCTCTCCCCGGTCCCTCTCCTCTGGGCCCCTCTCCCCGGCCCCTCTCCCGGCCCCTCTCTCCCGGCCCCTCTCCCGGCCCCTCTCCCCGGCCCCTCTCCCGGGCCCCTCTCCCCGGCCCCTCTCCCGGGCCCCTCTCCCGGGCCCCCTCTCCCCGGCCCCTCTCCCGGCTCCTCTCCTCCCGGCCCCTCTCCCAGGGCCCCGGCCGGTTAAGGGCGTGTTTGTGGATGTGAAGGTGCGGAGAGCAGGGCCCGGGAACCAGGGCCGGGCCTCCATGGACAAGGCGTGGGCGGTGTGAGTGTGTGTCTCCCGAGCCTGTGTTTATCATCTGTACTCTCTGTTTTTCAATTTTCTATCTTCCGTTAAACGTAGCCTTTAAGGACCCGCGGGAGAGGCAGACGCGGAATGGCCGGTCTGTTCCCGCCCACCCTGAGCTCCAGCAGCGGGAGCCCCTCGCCGACACCTGGGATGGTGAGTCACCAGCCGATCCCATACCCCCCACATGCCACGCCGGGCACGGAGGCCGGAGGACAGGGCTGGCGATGTGCCCCCAGGCGGCTGCCCCAGTGGCCGCCGTGGGGGTCCCGGGCGGAGCTGCCGGAGCGTCTATCAGACAAAGGGCCGCCCCGGGATCTGCACCCCCGAGCGTGTGGCTGCGGGGAGCAGTGGGGAGAAGGACAGAGACAAGGAAGGAGCAGACGGAGGGGCCTCCGCCGGCGGCCGACTCACCTGCGCCCCTGTCGCCCTTGGCGCCCTGCTGGCCTCCGGACGTGGTGGACAGGTCCTCGGGGACGGGCATGGGCTCGTCGCCCTCATCCGGGGTGTCGCTCACTGGGGGGCTCTCCTTCCCTGTGGAGAGAGGCCGAGGTGAGCTTCCGGGTGTGGCGCCCGCTGGGGCCGGGTCACCGGGCTCGGGGCCTCGGCTCCCCTGGGTGAGGCCTCAGAGGAGAAGGAGGCAAAACACGTAAACCACATGCTCTGCTGGAGATTCCACTGTTACAGCCCCGGTGCGTGCGTGTGTGCATGTGTGTGCATCCATGTGCATGTATGTGTGTACATGAGCATGTGTGCACGCACGTGCCCACACATTTACATATTGTGGACGATACGGGGCGATACGTGTTCTTCATAAACATGAACCGTCTGTCTGGGACGTTGCCGTGACCTCACTGCCACCCCTGAGCACAGCGTCCGCGTCGCACCCTCTGTGCAGGCGACGAGCTTCCATGAAATCCTCCTCCTATTCTGGAACTTAGACTGGTTTCTGTTATTGTTATTTTTTAAATCCTCACCTGAGGATAATTTTCCAGTGATTTTTAAAGAGAGTGAAAGGCAGAGAGAAACACACCAATTGGTTGCCTTCTGCTCGCACCCCAACCAGGGCCGGGACTGGGGAGGAGCCTGCAACCGAGTTCCATGCCCTTGACTGGAATCGAACCCGGGACCCTGGCCAGGGCTCTACTTTCCTTTGCACAGCACTGTGGGGGCACCCGGTCCCACGGCTCCGACCTCGCCACAGCCAAGCACCGGGGCCCCCACCCCGCCGGCCACCGCGCCCGCTCCTCACGCCGGTGCCGCTGTGCTGCGGGGTCCTCTGGGGTGTCCTTCAGGTGCCCTTGGGGTGGGCTGCGGAGTGTCCGGTTCCCGCCTACCGGCCGCCGCACCCCCCTGACCTCGTGGTGAAGGTCAGCGGCTGGGCCTGCCGAGAGCCGCCGTGCGGTGCGTCCGCGCCTGCGGGAAGTTTCGGCAGCTGCCTGGCCGGGCTCCCCGGTGGGGCCGCCAGGCTCACCCGAGAACCCGCTGTGGGGTCCTCATCTCCGAAGCACGAAAGCTAAGTGTGACCCCCACAAAGCGGGGTTACCGAGGCAGGGGCTCCCCCGGCGCCGCGTCCATCTGACTGGAGAAGGCGACCGGCCCAGGCTCCGCCCCGGGCCCTGCCCCGGGCACCATGGCAACCTCCTCCCCGCACACAACCCGGAGGAGAGGTCAGCACAGGCCAGAAACAGCCGGAGGTCCGTGCCGATGACCTCCAGGGCGGGGTCGGACCCCACAGGAAGGTGAGCAGCAGGCGGGCAGCGCCCCAGGCTGGAGGGACTCGCCGATGGCCCGGGGCGCACGGCGGGGACCGGGAGCCTGATGGTGTCTGGTTTGTCTGACCCTTCAGAGCCTGGGGCGCTCACACCCAGGACACCCCACACCTGAGACGCGCCCACACCGGGACACGCCCACCACGGGACACGCCCACCATGGACACGCCCACCGTGGGACACGCCCACACCCGGGACACGCCCACCACGGGACACGCCCACCACGGGACACGCCCACACCGGGACACGCCCACTATGGGACACGCCCACTATGGGACACGCCCACTATGGGACACGCCCACACCCGGGACACGCCCACACCCGGGACACGCCCACAGCGGGACACGCCCACAGCAGGACACGCCCCCATATGAGACACGCCCACCATGAGACACGCCCACCTGGGACACGCCCACACCTGGGACACGCCCACACACAGGACACACCCACACCAAGACACGCCTACCCCGGACACGCCCACCATTGGACACGCCCATCGGAGACACGCCCACCACGGGACACGCCCACCATGGGACACGCCCACCACGGGACACGCCCACACCCGGGACACGCCCACTATGGGACACACCCACACCAGGACACGCCCACCCGGGACACGCCCACTATGGGACACGCCCACTATGGGACACACCCACACCCGGGACACGCCCATCGGAGCCTCGCCCTTCCTGGGTGCTTTGCACTGGGCCCGCCCAGGCCGCCGGAGCTGGCGGGCAGGGCTTTTCCCAGGAACCAGGCACCACCTTGAACCCTGCGCCTCAGTCCGTACCCCGCGGGCCCACGCCGGGGAGAGCGCCGTGGGAACATCCCGGGAGCCACAGCCCGGGAATAAGCTGGCTCAACTGTGGGACTTTCCCCGGGAAAACAGGCCGAGAGACCGGACTGAAATGCTGGCCTACACCCGGCCTGGTCGAGGCGTGTGACGTCACGGGTGCGTCATGGCCGCGACAGGAGACCGGAGAGCAGCGGGGGCTTTGTGGCTCCCCTGGTCTCACTTATGCACAACGAGGGGAGCCCCGGGGCAGGAGGGTGCGGGCGGAACACGCACCGTCTCTTGGGGAGAATAAGCTTACACGGAACTTCAGTGGTAAAACCGTCTTCCAGGTAAAGTGGGGTGCTGCAGTGGGGACCCAGGCCACTCGCTTTCTCGGGGAGCCCCTGGGGGCCCCACAGACCAGGGAGTGGAGACCCCGTCTAACAAAGGCCTGATGGCCGGATGCGGGGCGAGTGTGGGTGTGCATGTGCGTCTGTCCTGAGCAGCTGCGGTTCTCAGGCTGTGGGGGCGGGAGCTGAGACACTTCCCGTCACACCCCGGTTTCTCCTGCGACCGCCTGGAGGACTTTGGGGTGCTCCATGGCGCTCTGGGGCCTGGGCCCCTTTAGGTCCCGGGCTGGAGCGGGGGCGGGGGGGGGGGGGGCACCACAGCGAACCAGGACTTCCCCAGGAGGGCCTGTCGTCTCGGCCCAACTCATGCTGGTGTGTGTCCCTGTAACCCCGGCTGCTTTTTAAAAAATGTAATCCATCTTCAATGGAGTAGAATAGAGAACCCAGAAATCGACCCAAACCACTACGCTCAATTAATATTTGACAAAGGAGGCAAGAACATACAATGGAGTCAAGACAGTCTCTTCAATAAATGGTGTTGGGAAAGTTGGACAGATACGTGCAAAAAAATGAAACTAGACCACCAACTTACACCATACACAAAAATAAACCAAAATGGATAAAGGACTTAAACATAAGACAGGAAACCATAAAAATACTAGAGGAATCCACAGGCAGAGAAATCTCAGACATATGCTGAAGCAATTTCTTCACCGATACAGCTCCTAGGGCAATGGAAGCTAAAGAGAAAATAACCAAATGGGACTACATCAAAATAAAAAGCTTTTTCACAGCAAAAGAAACCATCAACAAAACAACGAGAAAGCCCACTGCATGGGAGAACATATTTGCCAATGTTCTCACCGATAAGGGCTTAATCTCCAACATCTACAGGGAACTCATACAACTTAACAAAAGGAAGATAAACAATCCAATCAAAAAATGGGCAACTGATCTAAATAGACACTTTTTGAAAGAAGACAGAAGGAAGGCCAAGAGATATATGAAAACCTGCTCAAAGTCACTAATTATCTGAGAGATGCAAATCAAAATGACAACGCGGTACCATCTCACACCTGTCAGAATGGCTATCATCACAAATCAACAAACGACAAGTGCTGGAGAGGATGTGGAGAAAAAGGAACCCTCGTGCACTGCTGGTGGGAATGCAGACTGGTGCAGCCACTGTGGAGAACAGTATGGAGTTTCCTCAAAAACTAAAAATGGAACTCCCATTTGACCCAGTGATCCCACTTCTAGGAACATATCCCAAGAAACTAGAAACACCAATCAGAAAGGATATATGCACCCCTATGTTCATAGCAGCACAATTCACCATAGCAAAGATTTGGAAACAGCCTAAGTGCCCATCAGCAGATGACTGGATCGGAAAACGGTGGTACATCTACACAATGGAATACTACGCTGTGGTAAAAAAGAAGGAATTTTTACCATTTGCAACAGCATGGATAGAACTGGAGGGCATTATGCTAAGCGAAACAAGCCAGTCAGAGAAAGATAAATACCACAGGATCTCACTCATTTGTGGAATATAATGAACAACATAAACTGATGAACAAAATCAGATCCAGAGACAGAGAAACATTGATCAGACTGTCAAACCTCAGAGGGAAGGTAGGGGAGGGGGGGTGTAAGGGGGAGAGATCAACCGAAGGACTTGTATGCATGCATATGAGCCCAACCAATGGACACAGACACCAGGGGGGTGAGGGCATGAGTGGGGGGCTGGGGGGCCATGGGGGGGATGAGGACACACATGTAATACCTCAATCAATAAAGAAAAAAGTTAATAAAAAATGGGAGGAGCCAAGCCACTGAGTTAAACACTAAGGTCCCAGGCAGCCTTAGAGCGAGTCCTGAAAACGGGACCAGACTGGCCGGGACCCAGGAACAGCAGAGGGCGTGGCTGAGGAGACCCCGAGGAGCTGGCACGCCGCGCGTGTGGCGGTGCAGGCAGACGGGAGAGGAACCGAGGCACAGTCCCAGGTGTAGGTGGGAGAGGAGTGGGTATTGAATGAGCACTGTGCGTGTCCAGGGTGTTACACACACACACACACCAGGTACATGGCACAGCCAGTGCAATCTCACTTCCACGCAAGTTTATTTCTGTCAGTGTGTCATTTTAAATCCTCATGCTGAAACTTGTTTCCAGGAATAAAAACACACTTTTGAAAAGAAACAGTTATTTCAAAAGAAAAACAAACAAAACGTAATCGATCTTTGTGCCGGTGGCCCGATGGCCCGATGGGGAGGGGGTGGGTGCAGGGGTTTGGAGCAGCAGGCAGTGGGTTCAGCGTAGCCACGGGTGCGCGTGCAGCCGGGGAACAGGTCAGGAGGCCCCTAACCGCCAGGCGCCGGCCAGGTGGGGGGAGGGCTTCAGCCGGTCCCCTGACAAGGTGTGTAACTCGAATCACTGGGCCGCAGCCCTGAAGCTAATACAACAGTGTGCATCCTCTGTCATCGAGAAATAAAAAAGGGTTTAAAAAATTTTTTTAAATGTAGCCAATCTGTTTATTAGAAAACAAGAGAGACTGCACTGGCTGAGGGCGCCTCCCGGCACCACGGCCCCTGTGTCCGACGTGGGGGGGACGCGGGGCTAATGCAAACAGCGGGGTGCGGTGCGAGGCCTGATGGATAGAAACCCCCCCGCCCGTCCCCCCACCCCGCACGGAGCAGCGGGAGCCGGAGGAGAAAGCGTCCTCGGCCTGCGCGGGCCTCCAAGCTGTCAGGGCCGGGGCGACCTGAGCCCCCAGCCGCGCTGCCCTCGGCCCGCCCTCGCTCCCCGGCCTCAGCCCTAAGAGGCCCCTGATTTGCCTAAAAGCCCGAGTCTGCGGGGTGGCCGCTGAGACAAGAGCCGGGTGGGCGGGAGCCGAGCGCTCAGGGACCAGGACGCCGCGTGCGACAGGCTCCCAGGCAGGCGGGCACCGCTCCGTGGAAACCCTCGCCATGGGCGGAGCCTCTTCGTGTGGACTCTGCCCCCGTGGACGGTGCACCCTGCACCCTGCCCGCCCGGGAAGGCTCTGGCACACAGAGGGCACGGCGCTGGGCACGTCAGCTCGGGCCCCCGCGGCGCCGGAGGCTGGACGGCAGCGGCCGGGGCTCTAGCGCTGCCGTGGCCACGGAGGCCGAGGGGCCCGGAGTCGCCGCTTTAAAGCTCTTTCGCGAGTGAATGGGGCCCAAAGCCCCATCTGCTGGGCCGAGCCCCGGCCGCTGTGAGGACAGAGGGACAGCGACGTGGGAGCCCGCACAGCTGGCTGAGCACACGGGCCACGGCAGCCACGCAAGCATCAGGCGTGTGCAGCCCCGGGCCCGTGCTCGCCTCCGCGCCCGTGGGAGGCCCACGGCCCACGCCCTGTGGCAGCCGGAGAGCAGGATCTGCGGCCGGCGCGGCTCGGGGGGTGAGCGTGGGCCTAGGAGCCAGGAGGTGAGGTTGGATCCCCTTCAGGGCGCAGGCCCGGGCTGCGGGCTCGGTGCCCAGTGTGGGCGTGCAGGAGGCAGCGATCCGTGGTTCTCTTCACAGCTGTTTCGCGCCCTCCCTCCCTCCCTCCCTCCCTCCGACACAGTAAAACGTAGTTGGAAAAGCGCCGGCTGCACCTGCTCCGGTCGCTGCCCAGAACCGCCGGGCTCAGCGCAGACCCGCAGTGCGAGGCGGGTTTGGAGGGAGCGTGCCCTCTCCTAACTGTACAGACTCCACTCCGGAGCTCCCTCCCCTCCCCGGGCAGCCCCCCCCCCCCCCCCCGGCCCCCCGGAGGGCCTGGCGTCGTGCGGAGGGCGAGGAGCGGAGAAGAAAGGGAGGCTGTGCTCGTCCCCACGCTGAGAGCCGGGACCAAGCCTCCGCTGCTCCTCACACCGACCACGTGCGAGGCGCGCACGCTGCCCTCGCCCAGCCCGGGCAGGGGACCCAGGGTCACGGGGCCTCCTCTTCAGGGGCATCATCCCCGGTGCACCCCAGGGGAGGGCCGGGCGGGCAGAGGCATGAAGGAGCCTCCTTCTGCTTTGGGGTGTATATCCTCCTGTGGCTTTGACATTCTCACCCCCAATCCGTACGTGTGTGCGCACACACACAGGGAGGGGCACACACACACACAGAGACATACACACACACACAGGCACACACACACAGGGAGGGGCACACACACACAGACATACACACACAGGCACACACACACAGAGACAGACACAGGCACACATACACAGGGAGGGGCACACACACACAGAGACAGACACACGCACACAGGCACACACACACAGGGAGGGGCACACACACACAGACATACACACACAGGCACACACACACAGAGACAGACACAGGCACACATACACAGGGAGGGGCACACACACACAGAGACAGACACACGCACACAGGCACACATACACAGGGAGGGGCACACACACACAGAGACATATACACAGACACATACACACAGACAGACACACGCACACAGGCACACAGACACACTCAGAGACACACACACAGACAGACACACAGATACACACACACATGCAGACACCCACAGACACACCCACAGACACACCCTGACACACACCCACAGGGCGGTGCTGGGGGGCACCTCCGGGCGCAGGGCTCACCGCGCCTCCTGAGCTTCCCCGCTGGCAGAGCCAGACCCCGGAGCCGGGCCAGTGAGGCTCGCAGAGCCCAGCTCTGTCCTCACGACGTGGTTTTGGCTGTTGTTACAGATCTTACCAAACAGACATGTGCTTCAGGAAATACGCTCAGATGGCGCCGAGGGGCCGCGAGGAGCCGCCTGTCTCCTCCACAGCCTCCCTCTGCCACCGTGTGCCGGAGGGAGCGGCAGCAACACAGACGCTCCGAGCGCCCGTGCCCGCGCGTGAGTGTGTGTGTGTGTGTGTGTGTGTGTGTGAGCGTGTGTGTGTGAGTGTGTGTGAGCATGTGAGTGTGTGTGTGAGTGAGCGTGTGTGAGCGTGTGAGTGTGTGTGTGAGTGTGTGTGAGCATGTGAGTGTGTGTGTGTGTGTGTGTGTGTGTGTGAGCGTGTGTGTGAGCATGTGTGTGTGTGTGTGTGTGATTGTGTGTGAGCGTGTGTGAGCATGTGAGTGTGTGTGTGTGAGTGTGTAGTGTGTGTGAGCGTGTGTGAGCATGTGAGTGTGTGTGTGTGTGTGTGTGTGTGAGTGTTGTGTGTGTGTGTGTGTGAGCATGTGTGTGTGTGTGTGTGTGTCTGTGTGTGAGTGTGTGTGAGTGTGAGTGTGTGTGTGAGCGTGTGTGAGCATGTGAGTGTCTGTGTGTGAGTGTGTGTGTGTGTGAGCGTGTGTGAGCATGTGAGTGTCTGTGTGTGAGTGTGTGTGTGTGTGAGCGTGTGTGAGCATGTGAGTGTCTGTGTGTGAGTGTGTGTGTGTGTGTGAGTGTGTGTGTGTGTGTGTGTGAGTGAGTGAGTGTGTGTGAGAGTGTATGAGTGTGTGTGTGTGTGTGTGTGTGTGTGAGTGTGTGAGTGTGTGAATGTGTGTGTGTGTGTGTGTGTGTGTGAGTGTGAGTGAGTGTGGATCTCTTCCGTGTGAAGGAATGCGGGCCTAGGTTGCACTCACGTCCGCATGGCCTGGCGCCCTCCCCGGCGGTGTATTCCCGTCCCCCTCACTGCCCCGAGCTGCGTGAAGAGGGCACGGGCGTCCCTGGTTCTCAAACGTCAGCACCAGTGCCACCTGCTCCCCCTCTGTGCACCTGTGAGGGCGTTTCTGGGGAAACCCCTGAGTTCACGGAGACGAGGCCACACTCGCCGACCCATTCTCACGCCCCCGGCGGCACCCCCAGGGCTAAGGCCACGGGGAAGGAAAGCGGGCCCCTGGCTGGGTCGCGGCAGCGAGAGTGAGTCTACACCCTCCCCCCCGGCGTAGCCGCACCGAGGAGGGGCCGCCTGTGCCCGCAGCGGGTCGTCTCCGGGCGGGCACAGCTCAGAGCGCCACGGGCAGGGCCCACGCCCAGGTCCCGGTCTCGGTCACGGGACGGTTCAGACCAGGAGGCAGGACTCAGGGACACCTTGGGAGCCAGTGGGCCGGTCACGGGACGGTTCAGACCAGGAGGCAGGACTCAGGGACACCTTGGGAGCCAGTGGGCCGGTCAGCGACCTGGGCCGACGTGAGCCGAGGCTGTGACTACAACACACGGACCTGGAGGCCGACCTGCTGCCCCGCACCCACGCACAGCACAGACAGAGGTGTTTCCTCACCCACAAACCCGGGAGGGGCTGGCTGCCGGAGCCACCCGCCGGGGCGGCCTGTGACCCCCCCCCCCCCCCGGCCTCACCGCCTACTCCTCTCTGCTCCACTTCCTGTCCCTGTGACGACAAGGGCCACGTCCCACACCGCTTGAATACACATAAGGGGCCCCGGCTGGTGTGGCTCAGTGGATAGAGCATCGGCCCACGGGCTAAAGGGTCTGGGGTTCGATTCCCATCAAGGGCATGTACATTGGTTGCAGGCTCCATCCCCGACCCTGGTTGGGGCTGTGAAAGGCAGTCAATCAATGTGTCTCTCTCACATTGATGTTTCTCCCCCTCTCCCTCCCTCCCCCTCCCCTTCCCTCCCCCCTCCCTCTCCCTTTCCCCTCCTCCTCCCCCTCTCCTCCTCCCCCTCCCCCTTCCCTCTCTCTCTTTCCACTTTCTCTAAAAATCAATGGAAAAATATCCTTGGGTGAATTAACAAAAAATAAAAATAAATAAACTATGGGGAAGGCAAGCGATGTTGCTTCCAGGCTTAGCAGAGATTCTAAACGGTGCCCAAACTTTTCCAAGCTACTTCCTCCTCCTCCTCCTCCTCCTCCTCTCTCTCTCCCCGCTCCTGTCCGTCCCGTTCTCTCACTTAAACAAGGGCCTTGGCAGGTGTTTGGGTCCAGAGAGGATCAGCCAGTCACCCCCCCCCCCGCCCCCGGGGACCCACGTGTGGTAAGTCCCGCCCAGCTGCTCTCAGGCGTCCAGCAGAGCTGATCGTAACTCGGAGATTTCGGCTCAGCTTCTCCGGCGGGACGGCCTCGGAGGGCTGGCATGAAACACTGACACTAACTCCATCACGGCGTTCCCTTCTGCCCCCCGGAACATGACCAGAACCCCAACCGGGTCCCCGAGGGCCTCACCTGAAACCTGGGACAGGTCTTGGCCCTCGTCTCCGTCCATGGTCCTCGGGTTACCTGAGAAGAGAGGAAGGGGTTAGTGTCACGCGGCCGGTTAGATGTGAGCGCGCGGGAAAGAGCCGGCCGTGAACACGGCGATCGGCCGCGAATAAAGCGCCCTCCTCCCCGCGCACTGGCGGGGAGTCTCCGACGGGCACCGACCGGGACCCTGAGGAAGCGGCATTACAGAGATTTATAAAAATATCATCCCCGGCGCAGGAGGACCAAATTTGTTATTTATTGTTAATTTCCTGCCGCATAATAACCCAAAATGCAAACTGACTGCAACAAAATTAAGCAGAAAATTAAATGGCCCCGGGTCATTGTGGGGCCCGCATTCATCCTCCCGGCTGATCCATAGTTATGTTCTTTCTAATTTACTGCGCACGCATCGATGAACCTTGAGTCAGCGTGGTGACACGCGCACCGCCGGCAATCAGAAAAACGAAGCAATTTGCTGGCGGATGTCTCATTTACCCGGGCGGCTGCGTGGCGGAGCCGCACGCCCCGTCCATCAATAATGAATGCACCTCCCGCCCGGCAGACGGCCACGCCGGCGCTCCATCTCTGTCCCGCGCTGCTCGGGCCCTGCCGCCGCCTTCGCCGCGCTCTAGCCACCCCTGCGGCGCGATAAGCCGGAGAGGCCCGGCTTCCTGTGCTGCTGACAGACGGCTGGCTCCCAGATGGTTAAAAAGGAGCGAGCAGCCGGGAAGAGCTACCTGCGGGCGCCCCGGCAGCCGCCCGACGCGGGCAGAGGGCGGGCTGTGCGGTGCCTGCCCCTGCGCCCCGGCTGCCCGGGAAGGCTCAGCCTCGCCATGGCCCGGAAGGGGCCTCCACGCCGCTCCACGCCGCTCCACGCCGCTCGGCGGGGCACCTTCAGAAGCGGCCTCTCTCCGCCCAGCAACCTGGGTCTGTTTTGTTTTTTGTTTTGTTTTATTTTATTTTATTTTAGTTGTTTTTTTATTGATTTCAGAGAGGAAGGGAGAGGGAGATAGAGACAGAAACATCCATGATGAGACAGAATCACGGACCGGCTGCCTCCTGCACGCCCCCCACTGGGGATGGAGCCCGCAGCCCAGGCCGGTGCCCTGACGGGGAATTGAACCGTGACCTTGGGTTCATAGGTCGACGCTCAACCGCTGAGCCACGCGGGCCGGCTGCGTCTGTTTTGTGGGGGCCTCCTCCGTCTCTTTGGTCCCGATGTGTGGGTCTGAGCTGTGTGGCCTGTTTCCAGCAGAGACCTGGCCGGGGGCGTGGGGGAGCCAGGGTCCCCGCCCTCTGCAGCGAGGGTGGCCATGCAGGCAGAGGCCAGGCGTGTGCTCATGGGGCACGGGGAACACAGGTTTCCGCCCAGAGAGGGCCGTCCTGGTCATGAAGCCGTGAGTGGCCGTGGCTTCTCTGGATGGGGAGGGGGCTCCCTACGTGTGAAGGCCCCGGCGGAGTCACAGGGGCGACACGCGTGTCCAAGGCTGCGTGTGCTCGGGGCTCGGCCGGTGGCCAGGGAGGCAGAAGGCCGCAGGACCAAGGAGACAGCAGCCGCAGGCAGACGCCCACCCCAGCGGCCAGCAGGGCGCCAGGCCCAGGGCGACCCGAGCAGGTGGCCGAGTCCCCCGGCCCGGCCGGCGGCTCAGGGGCTGAGCGTTGACATGAGCCAGGAGGTCAGGGTTCGATTCCCGGTCAGGCCGCAGGCCCGGGCTGTGGCTTGATCCCCAGTGGGGCCGATGGCCTCGGATGAGGAGGACGCAGGCCGGGAGCAGGCGCCTGCGCGACCCCCCCACCCCCCGCCAACGTGAGCCTGTGCCCAAGGCACACCTTTCTCCGGAGGCAGCACGTCTGTCTCGCACACGGGAAACGGGGAAACGGAGGCAGAGGTGCGTGAGGACGGGATGGCGCTGTGATGGCGTCCCGAGGAGACGCACTCGCCCTCACTGCGCACCTCCCCCAACCCTCTGTCTCCCTCGCTCCCTCCCTCTCTCTGTCTCTCCCCCTCTTTGTCTCTCTGTCTCTCCCTCTGTCTCCGTGTCTCCCTGTCTCTGTGTCTCCCTCCCTGTCTCTGTATCTCTGTCTCTGTCTCTCTGTCTCTGTGTCTCTCTCTTGGGGACAATGAGGCTTTGGGGAACACCTCCTGACCTTGCCTGTCTTCCTCCTCCCACACCCACGAGGGGCGGAACTGGCTGTCCCTGGGGGGCAGCCCCGGGACCCTGGGCAGGGCTGGCGTCAAGTGAGGAGTCGGCCAGTCTGCAGGGGGCGGGGCCTCGGACCCTCACAGAGCCCCGACCCCGTCCTGTCTCCAGGATGAGCACCCCGTCCCGGTATTTGCCCTGAAATTCTGGGCTCTGCCGTGGCTCTGAGGTGCGGCGTCTGGCTCAGGGGAGTCAAAAGCACGAGAGGCCCGTGAAACCCACAGCTCACGCCTCTCCGGGCCGCCCATCCACGCGACTGCAGCGCTGAGTGCACGCGCGCCCACGGCCCCCGCCACCGTGCACCTGCCACAGAGCACGCAGCTCAGGCCCGGAAACCTCGGCTCCCAGCCTCACACAGCGCCCGCCTCTTCCCCCAAACACGCGCACGGCGGCAGGATGCCCGTCAGCAGCCTCCGAGGGCACAGCGCAGGCGACGGTGACCGCCACAGCGCCTCACGGAGACGTGGTCTCGGCAGCTTTGCGTGGCGACAGACGTCAATCAGTCGTGCGGTCATTTTGCACCACATGAAAATACACAGCTGCCCAGTCATTACGGCGTACAGCTGGAACTAGTATAATGCTATGTGTCGATTATACCTCAGCAGAGAAGACAAAAATGACATGCATACATATACATATACACACACACATTTACACACATACACACATACATATACATAATATATACACATGTATTTACATATACACATACACATATATACACACATGTATATATACACATATTTACATACACACATACATATACATAATATATACACATGCATTTACACACATACACACGTACACATAATATACACACATGCATACATGCACATGTGCACACATGTGCGTTTACATACACACATGCATGCACATACACATAATTACATACATACACACATGCATACATGCATACGGACACTTGCCCTCCCTGACACGGTCTAGGTAGAGTCTGCCCAGGACCACGTCACAGCGTCCTTGGGGACGGCACATGCGCCAGACACACGTGGAGACAGAAACGGCGCTGGTGTCCGTGCCTCCGCGGGGCCTGGCGCCCAGGGAACCCCGCGGCCGGGCCGGACATCGCCCTTCCCTCTGAGCGGCAGGCACGGTCCCCCACGCAGGCCCGGGGCGCGTGCCCACGTGCTAAGGGTGTTGAACCTCAGACAGGACTGTTCTCACACGCAGCCCACGTTTTCATTCCCATTCTACGGACGAGAAACCGAGGCTGAGAGAGAGGGGCCAGCCGCGGGCACACGCCTGGGAGACCACAGAGTGAGATCTGAACCCATGACCGTGGGATGGTGACACCGTCTCAGTCCACTGTCCCTGCGGCCGGGACCTCGAAGCCCAGCCGTCACCCCGATTTCAACAGGCAGCACGCACGCTCTTTGGGAGACCTGCCATGACCCCCCGCCACCTATTTCCATCCCGGTCACGTGGTCCTCTGGGCAGCACTGACTCCCCACCCGCCACACTGCTCTGCAGCGACATTCGGGGCGACTTCCTGGCCCACGGCGCCGCGGGCCGCGAGGGGCGGCCTGTGCTGTCAGGGCCGCGGGTCACAGCCCTCCTGCCCGCCCGGTTTCCGACGAGATTTCACTCTCCGGTCCGTCCTGTCACCAGGCGTCTCCGCAGAGAGGCAGCCGTGTGCGCGGCCTTGGGGCGTGTCCAGGGGACCCCCGCCCCCCGCCCCGGTGTTCCCAGCGGCCGGACACAGCGGGCGGGGGGCACAGACTTCCTGCCCTCGGTTCATTTTTCAAAAACGAGCCGCCCACCCATCCACGCATGCTCACGGCTGTCCCACAGGCACGGCTGCGCAAGTCACACGGGGCGGCAGGGAATCCAGCGTTCCCCCCCCCCCCCCCCCGCCCCGCCCCGAACGGAGCCACAGAAATCGCCTCCAGCTGGTTCTCTGTGCACCTGCTTTCCGAGGGCAGATGAGCGCCGACGGGCAATGCCGGGCTCACTTGTCCCCAAGGCAGGAGGGCGGGCAGGAGGGCCGGGCACAAGCTGCGCCGGCCGAGGCCTCTCAGCAGGAGCCGACCGGAGCCGGAGGGCCACGGCTCTGACCCGCCGGCGTGGAGCGCCTGCCTCCGGGGACGCAGCACGACAGCGGCTGTGCCCCTGAACACGGGGGGAGGGGGCTGGAGACACGCTGACTGCGGCTGGGACGGGGGCGGAGCTGGAAGCTGCGGGCCAGGACAGTCCGGCATCGCACACCCCGTGTCTGCCCGTCCCGTGTCCCTCCCATGTCTGCCCATCCCGTGTCCCATGTCCCTCCCGTGTCTCTCCCATGTCTTCCCCATCCTTTGCCCCCCCGCCGGGAAGGGGCAAGGCCACCTGTGGGGACCTCCCGCCCCCCAGCTCTCACACTCCTCCTCCTAAGTCCTGTCCACGCAGCACCCAGCCTCACAATTCACACGCGTGGGCCCGTCCCCGAGTCTGACCCTCGTCCTCGCCGGCCACTCCCCAAGCAGCTCCCTCAAACGTGAGCGGCTGTTGACGCCCGGTCATGTAAGTGAACCTCAAAGCTTAGACGCTTTTCGTCCACCTCTCCCCGATCCCGGAGCTCGGGCACGGCCAGCGACTGCGACACCCCGACACCCCGTTTCACAGCATCGCCGCCCCGAGAGACAGCGAGAGCCCCCGCCGCCGCCTGTCTGCTGTGACGAGGCGGCGAGGACCAGGGCGCGCTAGGCTCCTGTGACTTCCCGTGTCTCCCGCCGCAGAAGCCGGTCAACGCAGCGCCACGCGTGGGGAGGCGTGTGCCAAGGCCGCTGCGCACAGCCGTCCTCCCGGGCCCGGGGCCGAGCTGACCCCCCACCAGCACTGCCTCGCCCGGACCTGGCAGGTCTGCTGTCCCCACAGCCCCGGGCACGGCCCCGAGGCGCCGGCCTCTGACCTGTGGGCAGCCGTGCCTGCGGGGGCTCCCGTGCTGAGAGCTCTGCCCTGCTCCCCCCAGCGAGTCAATCACGCAAATCCTCACGGCGTCCAGCTGTCCACCCCCACGGGCAGGCGCGCGTCACACTCGCTGGGACCCTCTTCGTCTCGGGAGCCGTCAGCGCCCTCGTTTGGGAAAGTCTCTACTCCCTGCTTCTCAGGCGCAGAAATGGGCTCTGGGGACAGCACCTGGGGTCGCTGTGAGCCGCACCTGCTCAGTCCTGCTCCTGGCGGTGGACAAGGCCGCCCGCCCCGCCTCCAATGCGGGAGCCCCGGGGCGGGGGCGGGGGGCGGCCTTCCTGACCCTCTGACGCCCTCCAAGCTGTGAAGGCCGCGTGCAGCCGGGCTGTCGGGGAGTCTCCGGCGAGAACCCGCGTCTGGGCGCAGCTCTCTGACGTCGCCGCACAACCACCAGCTCGCACCAGGTAGGCAGGTGTCTGGTCATAAAACCCAGAGAAACCATCCCTGTTCGCATTGGGAGACCCCAAACTCGGACCCCGCCAGGCTACTTCCGGCTTTCAGCAGCTCTAGCACTTCCGCCGTGCACCTCGGCACCCCAACTTCAACGGCTTAGCTACCAAGTCCTCGGCGGCGGAGGGGGGAGAGGAGAGAGGGACGAGGCAGTCAATGAAGTGCAGGTGACACGGCGTCTCACCGACGGCCACGGCGTCTCACCGACGGCCACAGGACGACTGGGCAGCAAGCACTGCTGTGGGCGAGGAGCCTAGCAACGGCAGGGGAGTGGCCCGGGCGCTGGTCGGCTCTGTCGTCGGTCAAAGAGCAGGAACAGTTCTCGGGTCCCACCTTACTCCGTGAAGAGAGCTCAGCACCAGCCCGAACCCCAAGGCGCCGAGATGGCCGCCCAGCCCCCGGGACGGGCCCACCGCTGCCGGGAGCCTGCCCGCGGCCACCACCTCCAGCCGCGGGGCCCCACGCGCACCCGGGGGAGGGGGCCCCGCAGAACCTCCGAGGAGCTACAACTTCCTCCTCCGGCTCCCGCCCGGCGCCTTTATTTAAACCCCGAAAGGCGCCCTCCAGGGCGGGGCGGCTTCAGCTCCAGCTCACCGCCAGGCTCCCGGCGGCCCTTCCAGGCGCTTAAATAATTCAGCTTCAATGTCTTAAGTTTTCCTTTTTAGCACATTACTTTTTTTTTTTTTTTTTACCAAAGCCTTGTCTGCTCTAAATTAATCTGAAAATGCTTTAAATTCGGGGAAACATACAACCCCAGGCAGAAGCAGGAAAACCGCAGCCAAGCGCTGGGAACGGCAGCTCCTGCCCGCGGGCCAGGGCGTGACCATCTAACGGGGAGACCTGGGCCGGCACTGTCCGCCCAGAGGGGCGCCGCCGCGGGCTCCGGGGCGGCTGGGAGGACCCTCGGGCCCGGTGGCCCTGAGATCGCGTCCTCCCTCTCATTCCTCCCGGGACTCGAACTGAACCTTCCCGCCAGGTGCGGGCAGGGTCCCCAGGCTGATTTGACCACAGAAATGTGCCCCACGCT
This sequence comes from Eptesicus fuscus, assembly GCF_027574615.1. Taxonomy (NCBI): domain Eukaryota; kingdom Metazoa; phylum Chordata; class Mammalia; order Chiroptera; family Vespertilionidae; genus Eptesicus; species Eptesicus fuscus. Next base: position 1,493,235 of record NC_072486.1, on the reverse strand, counting down.
GGCGAGTCCGCATCCAGCGTGGCCTCGCGTCCCACCGGGCCGTCCACGTGTGAGCGGTTTCCAACGAACAGAAGCTGCCCTGCGCGCGGGTTCGGGACGCAGTCTGAGAGACGGAGCGTAAACGCCTACGGCCACTTACAAACGCTCTAATTGTCTCTGCAAAATCCCACACGTGAAAGGAAGCAGGTGGGGGGAGAGCTGAGGGGTGACGCTGGGGCCCCTCCGCGGCCCCCCAGCACCCGGGCCCTCCGCACCGCCATCTGCCTGTCAGGAGAGCGAACTCGGGCGCCACATGGCAGGAAGCGTCAGATTGCCGAGGAAGTGAGGGGGCGCTTTCCCACGGACGGGGCCCTCTCCTGCCTGTCCCTGGGCAGCGGCTCCCCACCAGGAGGTGGCCGCTGGGACCCCAAGGCCAGAGAGCAGCGGGTCTTAAGGACCCTCTCCATCACCCAGACCGTGGCCGGGAGGGGCGGCGGGCGCTGGGGCGGGAGACACTCGGCCTCCATCCCGGGGAGCCCAGCAGACCACATGGCGGGGGTGGGGGGACTCACCGATGAGCCCACGCCTCCCACAGGAGTCCCGGCGTGGACGGGGCGGGGGTCCTCAGACCGCGGGGTCCCCTGCGCTGGGCTCCGGGAGGCCCTGTGCCCGCAGCGGCCGCTCCTGTCTGCCGCCCTCGCTCGCTCCAGGGGGCGGGAGAGGAAGGAGGACCCACGGGCCGAATATGCAAAAAGGGAGGGAAGAGGGAAGGGAGCCGCTTCCTGCTCCAGCTCAGAGATGGGGCTGCGACCTCAGGTGGGGGCGGGCCACAGGCCGTGCTCCCCAAAGGCAGGCCCCAAGCGAGCGGGACACGGGGCCCCGCACCTGCCGCCCGGGGGGGGGGGGGGGGCGTCCGCCCGAGGGGAACTGTTTCCCGCCGTGTGGGCACCGGGGCCTCCGCCCATTCGCCACAGGACAACGTGAGCGGGACAAGGAGGCAACCACCCATTAGGCGGCCGCCCTGGACGGGTCATGGCTCCCCTCAGGCCCTCGGCCGGGGAGGGGGAGGGACACGGGCAGGGACAGGGGAGGGGTAGGGGAGGGGCAGGGACAGGGGACAGGGGAGGGACAGGGGCCACCACAGGGCGGGCCAGGCCTCCTCTTCCCTGGGCGACGTCTGCCCAGCCCCCTGTCCTCACTCCTCATGTGTCACAGGATCTGACCAATACGTGTCTGAACGTCACACACACCTCACCCCCGCCACGCCCGCTCCTGAAGCCACCGCGCGGGAAACCAAGGCCGAGCCCGCGTTCCAGGAGGAGGCGCTCGGGCGGGAGTCTCCCCGCACACAACAGCAGGAGCACGGGGTGTCCACGGAGAAGAGGGGGCGCGGCGAGCCCACGGCAGATACCACCCGTCTGGCTGGGCTGCCGAGTCCCTGGGAGCGCCAGTCCTGTCCCCCTCCTCGGCCGAGGCTTCGCCGTGTGCCCTGCGCCTGGCTCAGCCCGCAGCCGCACAGGAGCCGGGGGAGCGAGCAGGACCTCCTGGCTCGAGGGGCAATGGCCCAGGGGGTCGGGCCTGTGAGGGGGGTCACTTGTCTCCGGGACATCACACACGTCTGGGCTGTGCGGATGCAAATGCGGGGACAGCGGCAGGGGGCGGGGCTCAGGGCGGGGGGGGGGGCACCGAGGGGGGGACGGGGGCAGCACCCCGTCGTCGCAGGAAACAGGAGACCCGCCCAGGGCCTGTCAGTCTGAGCGGAACCGGCTGCAGCACCGGCGCTGTGGCGCCAGCACAGACCGAGGAGGAGACCCCAAAGCGCCTCCCCAAGGCGTCCGAGGCGATTCTGGCCCGCCGCGCTCACCCCAGCACGCAGCGACGACGGCCCCACGCAGCTCACGGCGCCGGGGCCTGCGCTGACCGTCACACACGCAAACCCACCCGGCCTCAGTCACAGGCCAAAGCAGACAAAACCCGAGGCGAGGCGGCTGCGTTACCGCTCAGTTCACGGAGGCTAACACCCTCCCCTGCCCCAGGCCGCCCTCTGCATGCGCATGCGTGCTGTGTGCATGCGTGTGTGTGTGTGTGTGTGTGTGTGTGTGTCTACGTCCCGGCTCCACTCATGCCCACAGAGCCGTGACCTGGACAGACCGTCCGTGTCCGTGGGGTGGGGTGCGGTGGCGGGCAGTGGGCAGGACGTCCACGGGGCTCTCTCACATTTCCAAACTTGCCATTGCGTTGACAAGCTGGGGCTACACCAGCCGAATGTGAAACCGACAACTCCAAGCCACGTGGGACGGAACCCCCAAACCAGAGAGCCCCGTCCTCAAACTCTGTCTCCAGCCAAGCGAGGGGGGCTCAGTGGCCCCAGCACCCCCCCCCCCCACCCCCCGCGGGCTCCGACCTCGGCCTGGAAACTCGCCGTGGCCCTCATTTCCCAACAAGGGAAGTGGCCGCGGGGACAGCCACCGTGTGTCTTCCCCAGGAGACGGAGGCCAACTTCCCCACGGGTCCGGACGGCACACACTCTCACTCCGGCTCGTGGGCTCAGCCGGAGCAGGGCTCTGACTGCCACGGGGCTCGGGAGTTTGGGGGTGGGGAGCAGCGTTCAGCAGGGAGCACTTAATTAAGACACCGAGGACTTACACAGGCCGCATGGCGGCTGCCGCCTCCCGTCCCCCCGGCACAGAAAGGGAAGAAAACGGCCGGTCCGGCCGAGGAGAGGGTTCAGGCCCCGCCTCTGGGGGCCTTTTAGCCCAGAAAGCACGTTTGTTAGCTTTTCATGTCAAAGAAGGGATAAACGTGTGCGTTTGGGGGAAATTTTGAAATCAGACGTCCTATCAAACCAGGACGGCACAGGACCTCCCCACGCGGCGTCATTGTTCCTCTCTGGGCACACACGCTATTTTCTGTAACGTGGTCCGCGCAGTCTGTGGTGTTTACATCGCCGCTGTTTAAATCTTCAGCCACAAACGCAGTCATCTGCTTTGTCACGGAAACAATCCTGACACGCTGGACATAAATAATGTTTACACGGCTACTTCCCAAATCCCATGGACCCTCCTCCAACACACATCTTGAAACAAAGAAGTAAATTCAAGAGGCTCCGTCCATTCCCGGCAGGTCTGTCCCCTCTCAACGCAGTCCCCAAGGCCAGCACCCCTCTCCACCCTCCGGATTCCCACCCGGGCTCCAATATCGCGCACCTCAGACATTTTCACTTTCCATCCTTTCTCTCTCTCTGCACAGAAGTTGATCTCAGGAGTGAGGAGACCTTTCTTCAACAGCCGTTTGTCTCTCCACGTTCAAAGCCAGGTGCCGGGAGCTGACAAACCCCGTGGGGAGCAAGGGGGGGGGCCTGAGGGAGCCCCCGGAGGGAGGCCGGCCCTGCCCCTGACAGCGGGGCCTGGCCAGACCCTCGGAGATCCCCGGCGCCACCCTCTGCCTCCAGAGCAGACACCCAAAACGCCGCGCCTTCCTGAGGTCCCGGAGGGGCACCCAGGTCCCCGCACGCTTTGGGAACACAGTGCACGTTCAGTGGCGCGTCACCCGATGAACCCGGAGCCCAGACGGCCGTCAGCAGACGTGCTGCCGACTTCCCAGGCGGGACCCTCCTCTGCCCAACGCGAGCGCAGACGCGGTCTAACGTGCTGAACAGTAAGAGCAAAATCTCTCACCAAAAAACAAGAAAAAGCCCGACCCAGCCGCGTCCTTATGAATGACTTCAGAGGCCCACGGTCTCGCCCTGTCAGTTCAGGTCCCTTTAGAGGTTTAGGTGCCGCTGGAGGAGACCCACCTCCTGGCGGGGCGCCCAGAGCGGTCCCCCGGCGCCAGGCCCGGCACCTGCGCGCTCCCCACCCCAGGACGCAGAGGCGGTTCCCAGTCCTCCTGCCTTTTCTTTCCTGTCCGTCTCTCCTCTTGCCCCATTCTCTCCCCGACCGGCCACCGGTTCTGAAATGCCATGGAAAGCACTCACGTGGGTCTGTGCGGCTCGCGCTGGGGCCAAGATCGATCCTCGGCTGGAAGGGCAGCCTCGGAGCGGGGACTCCCAGCGCCCGGGCTCTGGGCGCCCGCTCCGCCGCTGGCTGCGCTCCCCGGGCTGTGCGGGGCCGCGCGGGCCAGGCGCCTGTCAGAGCGCCCGTCTAAGTCGGCGGCGCGCGCCCCGGCTCCCTTTCACCACGACTTCCTGGAGTTGCTCACTCGCATTGTTCCCCATTTCTCCGCGCTCCCCACCCTCCCGCTCCGACCCTGCGCGCGCTGCCTGCCGGCCGCTGCCCCGCGTGCACAGCGCCGCCCACGGGCCGCGCCCTGGCCCCGCGCCCCGCAAACTTCGGGGCTGCGCGCGCGGGTCCCGGCTCCACCTGCCAGGAGCCGCCCGGCCCCCGCCCCGCTCGCCGCGCGGGACGCTGAGCGGGGCGCGGAGCGGGACCCCGAGTGAGACAGAGTGCAGGCGGGGTGCGGGGTGCGGCGCGGGGTGCGGGACTCGGAGCGCGGCAGGAGCCCAGCGCACCCCTCCGCCCTGCCGCCGGGTCGCCCGCGCGGCACCTTCCTGACCGGAACTCGGGGCCCCGCGCGCAAACTTTGTCGCGGCGCGGGGTTGGCCGGGCCCCCGGGGCCCCGGACGCGGGCGGCTCGGGCCGTACCTGCTGGCGCCGCCGGCTGCAGCCCGCTCGCCCTCCGCGCCCGCCTCGCCCCGCGCGCCTCCGCCGCCCCCGCGCGCAGCGCCCCCCGGCCCGCCCCCCGCCGCCGCGCTTCCTCGTTCCAGCACCGCATCGCCCCGCGGCCCCGTGCGGGAGGCGGCGGCCGGTGTGTGCGCCTCGGCCTGGCGGCGGGATCGCCCGCGGCGCCGCTGGACCCGCGCTTAACCCTTGGGCGCCCGGCGCGGGCGGGGCCGCGGGAGGAGGGGATGCGCGCCGTCAGGCCCCGCCACCCGCGCCCGGGGCCGCGGGTCTAGGCTCCGCATCTCGCCAGGCGCAGGGGCCTCGCGGGGCTCGGACACGGGGAAGCCCTCTCCGCGTCCGGGGCGCCCCTGCCCGCCCAGCCCGCCGCTCCGGGACAGGCCCCCGGGCTCCCGGTTGGGCTGGGACCCCAAGTTCTGATGCCCACCCGAGGGGCGGGAAGAGGGATCCTCCGCTGGGCGGGAAACCGCTCCTCTTCCCAGACAACCAATGGAATACTCTGGGCTCCCCCCGCCTGCTCCCCGAGTCAGGATCGCGCCTTCCCGGCCGTGCGCACACTCGGGTGTGAAGGCGGTGGGAGGGGCGACGCCCAAGGTGGACCCGCCGCGTGGCTCTGTGCGCCTCTGAGTCCCCTTCCCGGCCGGGGAGCGGGGGGCAGGGGGCCGGGAGCAGGTAGGAGGGGGCGGGGGTAAGGGGTAAGGGTCAGGGATGGGAGCCACCTCCTTGCTCAGCTCTGGGAGCCCATCACCTGGTGCGCGGGCCACCTGGGCGGGGCGGCAGGTGCGCAGTGAGCAGAGCCATCGTCCTGAATTCAACCAAATCGCCAGGAGGCCCCTCAGGTGCCGAGGGAGGGGTTCCTGGGGCGAGTCCGCGGGGCGCCGGCCAGAGCCAAGCACCTGTGAGCTGCCTCCCCGCGGGAGAGCGAGGCTGGGCGGGGAGGGGTCAGGTGTCAGGCCTCCGGGGGGACGGAAGAGCCCCTGGGGCACCTGCCCAGATGTCCCTCAGGCAGCTACGGGCGGAGGAGCCGAGGCCGGGGAGGGCGGGCCTGGCACCCACAGCCACTGCCCCGGTGCCACCCCAGTCCCTTCCACCCTCCACGCACATCCCAGACGCCTGTCCATCACCCCCGGCCCCGCCCACTCCTCCTGCAGGGACCTCGGAGGCCCACGCCCAGAGGAGGCCCGGCCAGGTACAGACCCAGGCTTTCCTCCCCAGACCCCTTCCCTGCCCCGCGGGCCTCGCTGTCCGAATCTGCACAAGGAACGAACAGCTTCATCCTAACCAGCCCTCGTCAGGGTGGAGGAGGCCAGAGCAGAAGGTGTGGGGCGACAGGGGCTGTGGGCGCCTCTGCGTCTCCCTTTTTAAAATAGACTTTTATTGATCTCAGAGGGGAAGGGAGAGGGAGAGAGAGAAACACCGATGAGAGAGAATCTTGGATCAGCTGCCTCCTGCACGCCCCCTACTGGGGATGGAGCCCGCAACCCGGGCATGTGCCCTGACCGGGAATTGAACCAGGACCCTTCAGTCGGCAGGCAGGCCGACGCTCAACCACCTAGCCACGCCGGCCAGGGCTGCAGGCACCGGTCTGGATAAAGGAACGTGGGGTCAGCGCACGTGGGGAAGAGGACGGTGCGGCCGGCTTCCCGGCTGGAAAGCACCTGGGGAACTGGCCCGGTGTCCGCATTGCTATGGCCTCTCTCCAGCGTTCATACAGCCTCTGTCCCACCTGCCAGTCTCAGAGGCGGCGGGAGGGGCTGGGCTGTGGGCTCTGTGCGGGGCGTCCGACCGGCCCACGCGGCTCCCTGCAGGCCCTCCCTGCACCGGAGAACCGCGTTCCCATCTGAACCGGAAGGCCCAGCTGCGGTGGGCGTGCGGGAAGACGGCTGTGCCTTCGGTGGGGACACCTGGCGACCCGCATGGTTCCCTCTCCCCGTCTCCCGCGGAGACTCCGCAGGTGACCTCCCGGGAAAGCGGGAGGAAGATGGCAGGCACGGAGCTCCCAGACTCCCGCTGGGACTGACCTTGACCTGGACGCCACCTGACGGTTGAACAACACAGGGGCGGGCGCTGACCCTGGCAGCTGAACCCCTGCCCGGAACTGACTCCCCCGCCCTGAGCTCCCAGCCCCGTGCTGTGCGGGGCCGGACGGTAACGTGACAGCGAAGGAACACATGTTGTATGTTGTATGTTGTATGTTGTAAGCATTACACACTGTTTCCTACAATAACGTGAACCAGAGGAAAGAAAGGGTTGTGAAGAGGAGAAAACACACCCGCGGTCATTCCCGGGAGCCGGGCATCGGCGACACGTGGGGAGGGGAGGCGTGGGCGTGGCAGCGGCCCGCAGCTCGGCCGGGGTTCTGGCGTTCTTCAAGGGGCAGCCGGAGGTTGAGCAAGGCCCCGGCTCCAGGAGCGGCTGTCGGGGCTTTAAAGTCACAGAACCTCCCGCGAGCAGCGCGTTGCCCCCGAGGGTCGGCAGGTAGGTGCTCAGGAGCCCACGGTGGCCTGGGTTCCCGGGGTCACGGCAGGTCGCTGAAGGTCACTGCTGCTCAGAGTCCTTCCGAAGGGCTGGGCCTCCCAGACGAGGCCAGGACACAGCTCTCCTGGTCACCACCCTGTCCCCACACCTGCCGCTCAGCCCTCACTGCCTCCCACACGCACACCTGTCCCTGGCGGTCTCCCTGGCATCTCACACTTGCCACGTCCCCAACCCGAACCCCGATCTTTCCCTGGAACCTGCTTCTCGCCGCCCCTCCCCCCCCCCGCCTCCTCCAACAGAGACTGGAAGGTGCTGAGGCCAGAACGCTTGGAGGCACCTTGATGCCCGCCTGTCCCTGACCCTCCCGCTGGCTCCGCCTCCAAAAGGTGCCCATGGCCCAGCCTCCCTGGTCTCCGCAGCAACCGCACTGGCCCCGGCACGGTCCCCTGTCACCTGCTGACCCTCCGTCCCTGCCCTCCGGCACTCGGGAGCCACAGAAACAGCTGAGTCGGATCGTGGCTTCTTTGCTGGAGGGCGGACAGCTCACCCAGGAACAGCCGGGGCCCAGGAGGGCATAAGGTCCCTCCTTCCCCACCCGTGTCCCCACAACTCCCGGCCAGCTGCTGTCCCTGCTCACCGACAGCTGTCCCTGCTCACCTACAGCTGTCCCTGCTCACCTACAGCTGTCCCTGCTCACCAACAGCTGTCCCTGCTCACCGACAGCTGTCCCTGCTCACCTACTGCTGTCCCCGCTCACCGACTGCTGTCCCTGCTCACCGACAGCTGTCCCTGCTCACCAGCTGCTGCTGCTCACCGACTGCTGTCCCCGCTCACCGACAGCTGTCCCCGCTCACCGACTGCTGTCCCCGCTCACCAGCTGCTGTCCCCGCTCACCGACTGCTGTCCCCGCTCACCGACTGCTGTCCCCGCTCACCGACTGCTGTCCCCGCTCACCGACTGCTGTCCCCGCTCACCAGCTGCTGTCCCCGCTCACCAACTGCTGTCCCTGCTCACCGACTGCTGTCCCCGCTCACCAGCTGCTGTCCCCGCTCACCGACTGCTGTCCCCGCTCACCGACTGCTGTCCCTGCTCACCGACAGCTGTCCCCGCTCACCGACAGCTGTCCCCGCTCACCGACTGCTGTCCCTGCTCACCGACTGCTGTCCCCGCTCACCGACAGCTGTCCCTGCTCACCGACAGCTGTCCCCGCTCACCGACAGCTGTCCCTGCTCACCGACAGCTGTCCCCGCTCACCAGCTGTCCCCGCTCACCAGCAGCTGTCCCCGCTCACCAGCTGCTGTCCCTGCTCACCTACTGCTGTCCCCGCTCACCAGCTGCTGTCCCTGCTCACCGACAGCTGTCCCTGCTCACCGACTGCTGTCCCCGCTCACCGACAGCTGTCCCCGCTCACCGACTGCTGTCCCTGCTCACCAGCTGCTGTCCCCGCTCACCGACTGCTGTCCCTGCTCACCAGCTGCTGTCCCTGCTCACCGACAGCTGTCCCCGCTCACCAGCTGTCCCCGCTCACCAGCTGCTGTCCCCGCTCACCGACAGCTGTCCCTGCTCACCAGCTGCTGTCCCCGCTCACCAGCTGCTGTCCCTGCTCACCGGCGGCCAGCAGTTTGCTCTGCTCTGCCGGCCCCAGGCCCCTGGACAGCTCCCTGCTGGCGGCCACCTGCTTCCAACTGCTCAGCTGTCACCTGGGCTCTGAGGTGTCACTGCCTGCCCTCCCCTCCCTCCCTCCCCCTCCCTCCCTCCCTCCTTCCCCTCCCTCCCTCCCTCCCCCCTCCCTCCTTCCCCTCCCTCCTCTTTCCTTCCCTCCCTCTCCCTCCCTCCCTCCTTCCCCTCCCTCCTCTTTCCTTCCCTCCCTCTCCCTCCCTCCCTCCTTCCCCTCCCTCCCTCCTTCCCCTCCCTCCCTCCTTCCCCTCCCTCCCTCCTCCCCCTCCCTCCCTCCCTCCTCTTTCCCTCCCTCCTTCCCTCCCTCCCTCTACCCCCTCCCCTATTCCCTCCCTCCTCTTTCCCTTCCCTCCCTCCCTCCCCATTTCTCACACCACCTCCACCCCTTAACACGCGTGTCATTAACATGATCTTGCCTACTTTCTGCGAAGACAGAGGTTGTGTTTGGTTTTGTGTCCTCAGCTCCGGGAGCCCGGACGCTCCCAGTTATTGGTCCCGCGTCCCAAGGGCTTCTCCGACTCTGACTCAGGCGAAGGGCAGGTGACAAGGGCTTCCCACCGCAGGGGAGCTGTGTTCCCGACCTGGAGCTGAAGGAGCTGCCTTCCCCCTGTCCCCCTGTCCCCTGTCCCCCTGTCCCCCTGTCCCCTGTCCCCCTGTCCCCCTGTCCCCTGTCCCCCTGTCCCCCTGTCCCCTGTCCCCCTGTCCTCCTGGACCCGCGGGATCACACAGCCCCGATGCTCCCTCCTCGCTGTTTCCTGCTGCCTCGGCGAGGACTTCAGCCAGAAGGTCCCCCTCCGCCTTCCTGGTGCTCAGAGCCGTGGTCGCTTCATCCTCCCCATCCTTCCACACGTCCTTCTGTCTCCTCGCTACCTCCCAAGATGGAAACAAAGAATTTAAAACGCGGCCCTTCCGGGTCCCCGCAAATGTCCCCCAGGCCCGTGCGGCGGCGGGCCGTCATCCCCAGGAACCGACCCCTCTTTACTTCGGCGGCGGGAGAAGCGGGGTGGGGGTGGGGGGGTCGCTGGTAAGGCCTGGAGTCCGTTCCTCTCTAACGGGCGAGTTGGGAACTGCTGAGAGATGGGACCTGTCCCGCAGCCACCGGCCAACGGCCACGGGTTGGTTCAGGGTTGACTTGTCCGATCCCTCCTCGCAGACGCGTTTCCCTCGCGAGGACAAAGCGCTCATTCCTGCGCGATGCCCCCGGGAACGGCAGCTTCACCTCCTCTTCCGAGCGCACACACCGGCTCCTTCCGCTTAATCGCCGTCCTGCAATCGCACCGAAGGGCTGGCTTCCCATCTTCATGTCCCTTTCTGTCCAGGAGTACGTCTCGTCGGCGTTTGCTGCCGGGCACCCCGTTTCCAGGGCACTGCAGTGAGTGACCCCGCATTTTGGGAGAAGGGATCATGTCGTGATTAACAGACAGAGCGAAGGGGGCTGTGCAGATGCGTCCCCTGCGCTCGGGGCGAGTTGAGGAAGGGGGTGTGTACGCTGGTGAGGCCGTGGGCTACAGCCGGGGTCACCGCCCTTCCCCTCCGGGACCTGCCCCGAGAGCCGGGGTGCAGCGGGGCTGGCTCCGCGGGCTGAGCTGTGGGTGCGGACCAGCTGCAGGCTGCTCCTCGGTATCGCGGGCTCAGCAGCCTGCAGGCGGGTGATCTGTGAGCTCAGGTCAGACCCACGCGCCCCTCCTGCCGGGACGCCCTCCCGTCGGGCAGAGCCCAGCACTTCCAGGGCAGCTCTTGGCCGCGAGGCCGCCGAGGCCATTAGGCCCGTAAGACAGGGCAGCAGCACATGATGGATGCCCGGGAGCCGGGCCGGCTCGGCGCAGCCAAGCGCACGGTCGATAGGCAGACACTCAGCACTCGCGCTGGACCAGGAAGGGCATCAGCCATCGCCGCGCCGCTGGCCGGCTCCCCGCGCAGACGCCTGGACAGTCCGGAGCGCGGGGGCTGCGGGGAGGGCCGGCACCTGGGGAGCCGGTGGTGACGTCTGCCTGGCTCTGAGCTCGCCAGCCCGTCACGGCTCTTCTCCCGCCGGACGCGGAGGCCGAGGGGAGCAGCCCCCAGGCGGCAGGCGAGGCAAAGGGAATGGGGCCGCCTCGCCGTGACCCGCAAGTTTCCTCTGAGGCCTCACCGGCTCCGGGGCCGAGTGTGCGGTTACGGGGCTGACCGGGCATTCCATGGAGACCCTCACCCCAGCGGAGAGCAACGCCCGCCGTGAGGGGTCTACTCTGCGGCTATAGCCGGGCGTCCCCCTACGTGGGTGCACACTTCGCGTCATCACCAACCCCAGTGGGTGAAAGCTCACCAGAAAGAAACACCCACTGAGCTGTCAGCGGTCAAGTGTGTGTACATTGTTTCAGATATAGATAGATGGATGGATAGATAGATAAATAGATGATAGATAGATGATAGATGATGATAGATAGATAGATAGATAGATAGATGATAGATGATAGATAGATAAATAGATAGATGATAGATAGATAAATAGATAGATGATAGATAGATGATAGATAGATAGATAGATAGATGATAGATGATAGATAGATAGATGATAGATAGATAAATAGATAGATAGATGATAGATGATAGATAGATAGATAGATGATAGATGATAGATGATAGATAGATAGATGATAGATAGATAAATAGATAGATGATAGATAGATGATAGATGATAGATAGATGATAGATAGATAGATAGATAGATAGATAGATAGATAAATAGATAGATAGATGGATAGATGGATAGATGATAGATGATAGAGATATATTTTAAATATAATTTTCTTGATTTCAGAGAGGAAGGGAGAGAGAGAAACATCAATGGTGAGAGAGAATCATTGACTGGCTTCCTCCTGCACGCCCCATACTGGGGATCGAGCCCACAACCCAGGCATGTGCCCTGATCGGGAATCAAACTATGACCTCCTGGTTCATAGGTCAACGCTCAACTACTGAGCCACGCCGGCCGGGCCTGTTTCTATGTGTATTTGTAGCTAAGGCTTGGCAAATTGACGGGAGCAGGCAGGCCAACGGGACCCATTCCTTGCTGACTCCCCGTCTGGGTTGGATGGAGGCGAGTCCGTGGTCCTGCCTCATGGCCCGGGGTAACCATGGGCAACGCTCGGGGAAGACCATGCGGCCGAGCTCCTCCGCTTCTCCCAGGTTTGCAGGGAGCGTTTCCTGGTAGCATGCGTTTGGGGGCCTCCACCGCGGAGCTGACAGGGAAGGAGCGTGTCAGCCCCCCCCCCCCCCCCCCCCCCGCGGTGGAGGGTTCTCCCAGCAGTGCATTAGGCACACGGTGCGAACCCACCGTGAGGCGCCGGGAGACTGCGCGTCTTCCATTAACCGGATCGGAGACAGAGGGCCAGTGTCTTCCTTCCCCTCGTGGCGGAGCGCTTTGCATAGACCTCACCCCCCGCTAAATTGCTTGAATTCGTTAAATGCACAAAAAGGCCTCCTCCCCGTCGAGGGGGTGGAGGAGATGTTTGATGAAGCAGAGAGCTAGACGAGCTCTCCTTCCCCATCGGGGGTGCTGAGGGGGACGCGGAAGACTCGGCGCTCAGTTCATGCTTTCATAGGGGAGGGAGGAGGGTGTGTAACCAGGTTAATGATGACAGCAAGAGGAATTGACACCACAAAAGAAAAATAATTATTCTAGCACTTCGTGACAGTTCCAAGACAGATGTCGTTGGCTAAGTGAGACTCGGGTAGGCATGGGGGTAACACACACCTTATATGCATGCGGGTTAGTGACAGCAGACTGTCAGATCGGGGAGCGGGAGATTGTCAAATACGAGACGCCGCTGCACAAAACCGGGAGAACTACTTAACTATTTGTTTCTTCTCTCAAAGACCAACCCTGCTGCCCTGTCAAAGACGGAAGGCCCAGTAATTTAAGGACCGAAGCAGGTCAAGCTTTGGACTGGGGCCTCCTAAGGACAGCTGGGCCCACGCTATGTTCCCTCCGAGGTCTGTTTTCCGTCTTGAGCAGGCGCACACCGCCCTCTTCTGCTCCGGCACACATTGGCTCACCAACGGGGCCGTCTCTGAGTCCGTCTTCCTGAGGTCCACCATGAAGGGTCTACGCTTGCGTCAATGAGACCCCAGATTGAGCAAGTTCTAATCCAAGTCCCCGGGAAGTAGTTTGAAGATGGCGGTCCACCCCATCGCCAAACGGAGGTGATGGTAGGCTCGGCCACCACTGAAGCTGCTTCAGGAAGGTGTCGCCGGCCTCCTGAGCTTCGGGAGAGCTTGGGTAGATGGAGAGAGTCAGCCGCTGGATGGTTAGGTTTGGTTTGGTTAGGTTTGGTTTGGTTTGGTTTGGTTTGGTTTGGTTAGGTTTGGTTTGGTTTGGTTTGGTTTGGTTTGGTTAGGTTTGGTTTGGTTTGGTTTGGTTAGGTTAGGTTTGGTTTGGTTTGGTTAGGTTAGGTTTGGTTTGGTTTGGTTTGGTTAGGTTTGGTTTGGTTTGGTTAGGTTTGGTTTGGTTTGGTTTGGTTTGGTTAGGTTTGGTTTGGTTTGGTTAGGTTTGGTTTGGTTTGGTTTGGTTTGGTAGGGGGAGAGGGTCCCTAGGGAGAGTCAGGAGACCTGGTTCCGGTCCTGCTTCTCTCCCCGGCCTTGGGCACGTCGTTCCGTTGACCTTCCTCAGCGTTGGTGTCTTCCTCCACAAGGTCAGCGTGGTGGACACGATGACCTCGGCGATGTCTCCTGACGGAGCTCTAGGCCTAGACGTGGGCTTTGGCAGCCATTTATCCCTGTGGATGGCGTGGAGCTGAGCGCAGCCGTGGCGGGAGGCCTGCGATCTCAAGTCCACCCGACCTCTGTCTCCCAGGGCCACGTCATCCCCAAGGCCCCAGGCACAGAGGGCGCACTCTGCGGAGAGCGGCCAGGCCTTCCTTGACTCCCCAGGACACACAGACACAGCCACCACCTCCCGACCCGACGGAGCCCCTCTGGCCAGGCCGGGAAGGCCGCGCTCCGGGGGAGGGAGGGAGAAGAACTGACGAGCCTCTTGACCTGAAGCATCAGTAAAGCAGATGGCGCATACGGTAAAGAGCCACCGGGCAGTGCCCGCACAGGGGACGCTCTGTGTGGCCGGGGGCGGGTTTTCCCGGGAAAGTCCACCGCGTCGAAGGAGAGAGGCACCTGTGAAGACCAGGCTCCCGGGAAGGCTGCCCGCTGCCCGAGCAGGGAGATGAGCTCACACGGGCGAAAATAAGTGCATTGATCTGGGGAAATCCTGACTGTGCCCGTGAGGGAGGCAGCGTGGTGAGTGGGAAGTGCTTTGGGGAAAACCCGTAACTTCCCCAGATGCCTATGTAAATGCCTACAGCATGGAAAATTCGCAGGAAAACCGTGAGCTCTCAGCACAAACTCACTGCACTGGAAACACTGAGCTGCGACAGAGTGGAAATGAGAACTGCAACCGCCTGTAGGTTCAAAGGCCCACCCTCCCCCAAGCTCAACAGAGAGCGCGGGCGCGTGTGCAGGTCACGCCTGCGTGGAGCACAAACGCTTGGTGGGAAAGGAGGGCCTGACCAGGATCGCAGACCCGTGCTCCAGGAACGGCCACGTCCACGGCACTGGCTCTGGTTTAACAGGCAACACGGGCTCAAGGAAACGGCCCGCGGTGCGTGTGGAAGTTGGCATGTAGCGCCCGAAGGGGTTACACGGCGGGGAGAGGTTTATCGCGCGTGAAGGAGGAGGAGCCGGGAAAGAGCGTGTGGTCACGGGCCGAAAGGTCTTGTCAGTTAGTGGTGTGTTCAGGGGTGGGATGGCGTGGCCTTCAAATCCTCCAGCCGAACAGAAGTAAGGGATGGCCACGCAGGGGCGGATGGAGAAGGCGCCGGGCGGCGTTATGTCTGCCGCCGCGCCGGTGACGGCCACGTGGGGGCTCGTGGTGTGACCGGCCCGTCTCTGTGCACATCTGGATATCCTCGCCCAGTGGTTTTTTAAAAAGAAAGGAAAAAGGACAAGAAGACCGCTGCTGACATACAGGGACACTTGGAGATAATATTCGCAATGAGTGTGAAAGAGGGTTACATTTGCTCATATACAAAGAGCTCTTACCTATGAACAAAAAGTAAAAAGAAATAACTCAATAACCAGTGGGCAAAGGGCTTCATTACACCGTTAACAAAAGAAACACAAAAGACCACGGAATGCAATATATATATATATATCTATCTGTCCCACTCGGCAGAGGTTAGAAAATGAAAATACGTGGCAAGATGTGCCGTTTTACGTATGGCACCTTGAAGGCTGTTAAGGGGAGGGAGATGTTGGGGCTCGTGGGTGACATTTGTAGAGTCGTTTAGAGCCGTGGTCGGCAAACTGCGGCTCGCGAGCCACATGCGGCTCTTTGGCCCCTTGAGTGTGGCTCTTCCACAAAATACCGCGGCCTGGGCGAGTCTATGTTGAAGAAGTGGCGTTAGAAGAAGTTTAAGTTTAAAAAATGTGGCTCTCCAAAGAAATTTCAATCGTTGTCCTGTTGATATGTGGCTCTGTGGACTAATGAGTTTGCCGACCACTGGTTAAGAGGGCAGTGTAGGATCCCAGGTCACGAGGAAGCAAAAGGTAAAATGTGTAACGTTCACTTTGTAACTTCGAGGAATCCCTTGTACATGCTCAAAAAAGTGTGTGCGCGCGCACACGTGTGTATCTGTGTATATACATGCATGTGTGTGTGTGTAAAATGAGGTTTTGAGAGGAAAATGGAACAGAATCTCCAGCTCACCACAGGAGAGGTGCGGCCCCGGGTCCCCGCACAGGAGCACGTGGAGCGGTAGAATCCACAAGTTGCGGGGCCATGCCGGCCTTCCCCAGCCGCTCCATGTGCACACGCAGAAGGCTGGCCACGGCATGGAGCGCGGCCCGTGCCTGGGGGCTCCGCAGCGACTTCCCCTCTCCGGCGAGTTTTCTGTTGTTAGGCTGTTCCACACGATCATTTGTTGATGATACTTAATATTATTTATAAAGCTACACATGCTTCGAGGCGTAGTCTGCCTCACTAATCACAGAAGTGTTAGTACAAAGATGAGCTGGGTCAAAATTACGTTGACAACTATCCCAGGATCACTGGTTACTCCATAAGCAGAGAGAAGACACGTGACAAGCCAAGGCTGCTTGGAAAGCTCGTCTGAGTCCAAGAGAGGAATGAGCCTAGAGCGTCGGCTGCAGGCATCGGTGGCCTGGTTATCACTCTCCCCGGGAAGGGGAAGATGGAGGGGTTTGCACCCTGGTACCCGAAACCAGACCGACCACGGTGAGAAAGACACAGGCGTACGTCTCCAAAAGCATGTGGGACGCATCTGCCCGCATCTGGGTCCGCGAGATTTAGCATACACGTGTGGAGGCCAAATGAACGGGGAAACGGTAGCTGTGTGATTTGGCCACTCTAACACATACCAGGTGCACCGGTTAATAATGTGAATTTTTTTCAATAGATGGAGTTACACATATGTTGACATATATGCGATGTGATATGTATGCTATTTTGTTGTATTGATAGCAAGCTTCAAAACTTCATATGTCAAATTTGCTGAAGGTGTTAACGTCATAGATATTTTTACGCTTAAAATTGTCGAATTACGTGCCAAAAAAAGAGCATTTGCGGAAAGTTTAAATTCATTACTTTATTTTGAAGAAAAAGTTATCATATACTTCGGGAAGCTTATGGTGAACATGCTCCATCTCAAGATACCTGTGAGCGCTGGTTTAAACGCTTTAAAAGTGATGATTTCGATGTGAAAGATAAAGAACGTCCAGGTCAACCGAAAAAGTTTGAAGACCAACAATGACAAGTATTATTGGATGAAGATACATGTCAAACTCAAAATCTACTTGCAGAAAGATTAAACATTGCTCAGCAAACAATTTCCAATTATTTACAAGCAATGGGAAAGATTTTAAAGGAAGGAAAATGGGTGCCACATCAACCGAACGAAAGACAAATGGAAAACCGAAAAGTCATCAGTAAAATGTTGCTTCAACAGCACGAAAGAAAGTCTTTTTTGCATCGAATTATGACTGACGATGAAAAGTGGATTTATTCTGAGAATCCCAAATGCACAGAATCACGGGCTGATCCAGGTCAACCATCAACATCGACTGCAAGGCCGAATCGCTTCGGAAAGAAGACAATGCTCTGCGTTTGGTGGGATCAGGAAGGTGTGGTGTATTATGAGCTTCTAAAACCGGGTGAAACCATTAATACTGATCGCTACCAACAACAAATAATCATGACCAGAATGGGCCAGAAGACACGGCAAAGTAATTTTGCTTCATGATGACGCACCATCACACACTTCAACACCAGTTAAAGACACGTTAAAAGATCTTGCCTGGGAAGTATGAACCCACCCGCCGTATTCACCAGACCTTGCTCCTTCAGATGATCACTTGTTCCGATCGATGGCACACGCACTGTCTGAGCAGCACTTCAAAACGTACGAAGAAGTGGAAAATGGGGTCTCTGAATGGTCTGCCTCAAAACAAGAAAAGTTCTATTGGGACGGTATCCACAAATTACCTGAAAGATGGGGGAATATGCAGCTAGCGATGGCCATTACTTTGAATAAAGCACTTTTGATGTTTCTCTTGAAATGATCGGGTTTTCTTTGATTACAGAGTCCGAATTAGTAACCGGGACACTCGGGGGAGGGGGAGAGGGGAGGGAGGAGACACTCCTGCTCCATCGATAAGCAGCTGAACACAGAGCAGAGCCCTGATTTCTCCGACGGAACCCCAGTTCCTGAAGTAGAACTGCCTGTGCACATGCCTACAGCATGGAGCACTCCCAGGAACACGTGAGCTCTCAGCACGGACGTATCGCGTTGGGAACACGGAGCTGCGACAGAGTGGACATGAGAACTGCGGCCGCCTGTAGCTTCAGAGGCCCACCCTCCCCGAAGCTCAACAGAGAGCGCGGGTGCGTGTGCAGGTCACATCTGTGTGAGCGCATGCACACGGTCCTCAAGAAGCAATTATGGGGAAGTGCCCAGAGCACGGCGTTCACGGCCCGGCCCACGCGAGCGGACAGCTCAGTGGCGTTGGGCAGTCCCGATCCAGCCCTCCCCAGACCCCCCATCGGCCCGCGGACCCGGAGTGCGGGCCTCCACGCCTGGTCTGCTTCCCAGCACAGCGTTTTGGAGCGTAACGTTCACCACGTGGCAGCCCCGCGTGCCTCCCACAGCTGAGCAACACGCCACTCCGCGGGTATCGCTCGCCCGTTCACCTGCCGGGCGGCGTGGGGGAACGTGCGTGGAGCGGCTGTAATGAGCGTCTGTGGACCAGGTGTGGTTTGAATCCCTGTGGGCGTATGCGGGGGTACGGCTGCTGAGTTATATGGTAATTCTGTCTAGCTGATTGAGGGCCTGCTATCGAAACCACTCGACACAGCAGTTGCACCATTTAAAATTCCCACCAGCCTTGTGTGAGCACTCCACGCTCTCTTTTAAAAAAAAAATTTATTGATTTCAGAGAGGAAGGGAGAGGGAGAGAGACACAGAAACATCCATGATGAGAGAGAATCACTGATTGGCTGCCTCCTGCACAGCCCCTACTGGGGATCGAGCTCACAACCCAGGCATGTGCCCTTGACCTGAATCGAACCCAGGATTCTTCAGTCCACAGGCCAATGCTCTATCCACTGAGCCAAACGGGTTAGGGCCAGGGGCTTCTTTATAAATGCATGTTTGTGTCTCCCCCAAATTCACATATGAAACCCTAACTGCCAATGTGCTGGTATTAGGAGGTGGGGTCTGTGGGAGGTGCGTAAGCCAGGAGGGTGAGGCCCTCGTGTCTGGGATTAGCGCCCTTATAAGACAGCCCCCGAGAGCTCCACCCCTCCCACCCTGTGAGGCACAATGAGGAGTCTGTGACGGAAGGGAGGTTCCCACCCATCCTGCCCGCTCCCCGATCTCAGACTTCCGGCCCCCAGAACGGTAACAGGGAAAGGTCTGTTATTTACTAGCTGCCGGGTCCGTGGGGCTTTGTGGGCGCAGCCTGAACGGACGGAGACAGCTCAGTGAGTGGCTAAGAGAGCACGGATACCTGAATAAAGTGTGGCTCGGTCTTGTCAGCCATCTCCGTGGGATAAAGTGCGGGAGGAACCTGGCGCAGGACCATCTGGGGAGGATGGGACCGGGGGAGGACTGCCGGGGAGGGACCGGCCGGGGGCGGGAATGCTCATCCCAAGGCTTTCAGAGGACGCCGCCGGGCTGGCCTGCGAGAGCTGGAAGCGTCCGAAGACTAAGGGCCTCCGTTCCTCCCCGCCTCCCCCTGAGGCTGCGCCGCGCTCCGGACCGTGGGGCGAGGGGGTCCTGCGTGCGAAGTGGTCCGGCCGCCTCCGTCTCCCAGGTCACCCGGGGCCCGCCTCCAGGGCAGCCTTTGCCAATGGACCTTTGAAAGCTGCTCCCGCTCTCCCCTCGCCAGGCCCTGCGCGCTGTGGCCAGTGCCGCGGAGGCGCCGGGGAAAGGGGTGATTCAGAGACCGAAGTGAACCCAGACAGGAAGCCGGGAAAGTGAACTCTCACAGCGCCTTGGCCTGCCCGCTCCCGTCTGTTCTCCTGGCCCGGAATCACCCAGAGACTATTTTTACCGGGTCCTGACCCGGCGAAACCCCGAGGTTCTGCAAATCTGACCAGATTTAGATCCCACGTGCGTTTCCTCTGCCGCCTCTTATTTCTGGGAAAGAGCGGCCGTCGGAGGGACCGCTGGGCTGGCGCCTGCGTCTCTCCAACCGTCTGCCCACCTGTGGAGCCTGGGCCTCCCCTGGGGACACGTGTGCGGGCGGCGAGAGGCCCGCCTGGCGGGAGGCTTCCCACACGGGGGTGGGGGAGCCGAGGAGAGCTCACGCCGACTCTCTGTGAAGGCCCGGAGCGGAGCACCGCCGGCTCCCTGCGGCTCGGCCCTGGCCTGCTCGGAGAGGGGGAGGCACGTGGAGCGTCCCTCTCAGCGGCGTGCAGGCTGGTCCGGGGCACAGCCCGGGAACATGGTCAGTGATGTCAGCACGTGCCCGGGGCCCGGCGGCACCGGGCGATGGGGGCACTTGGTGAAGCACACGCCGTCTGCCCGCTCTGCCGCACACCTGACCCTACTCTGTACAGAGAAAAGGCCAACACGCCAAGTGTCCCCTCGGGAGTTCGACCGGGAGACCGGGAGTTCGCTCGCTCGCTATGATGAGTGCTGACCACTAGGGGGCGGCGCGGAACGAAGGAAGGGAGGTCCCAGCCGGCAGCCGGAAGGCTCCGATCGGCCCTGATCGTGGCCAGGCCTCGGGCCCCTATCCGAGCACGGACACGGCGCGCCAGGCCTCTAGTACAGAATCACGTGGAGTGTCAGCTGGCACTGAGCCAACCGCACCTCTGCCGTGGCTCCCAGGGCCCTCCACACCGCCCGCTGCCCCCACGCCCGTCCTCGGACGCCCGGCTGGTGCGGGAAGGCGTCTCCCACAGTTTCCCACTCAGCACAGAGGCTCCGGCTGAGGCTCCAGCCGCGGGGTCCTCTGGTGGGAACGGTCCCACCCCCGCCCTCGACGGACGCCTTCAGATGCGCTGGGTGGGAGGGGGCTGTCCTCAGGCAAACAACTCTCTTGTTTCCACCTCAAGGTGGTGTTTGTGAACTCCCTCTCCCTCCCCTCCCCTCCCCCTCTCTCTCTCCACCTCTCTCTCCTCTCTCTCTCTCTCCACCTCTCTCTCCACCTCTTCCTCTCTCTCCATCTCTCTCCACCTCTCTCTTCACCTCTTCCTCTCTCCATCTCTCTCTCTCTCCACCTTCTCTCTCTCTCTCCACCTTTCTCTCTCTCTCTCCACCTCTCTCTCTCTCTCTCCACCTCTCTCTCCACCTCTTCCTCTCTCCATCTCTCTCCATCTCTCTCCACCTCTCTCTTCACCTCTCTCTCCACCTCTTCCTCTCTCCATCTCTCTCTCTCCACCTTTCTCTCTCTCTCTCCACCTCTCTCTCTCTCTCCACCTCTCTCTCTCTCCCCACCTCTCTCTCCACCTCTTCCTCTCTCTCCATCTCTCTGCCTCCCCCTCCCCCCGCTGTGCCTGGCGTCCGAGCAGAGCACCCTGCCCGTCTGTGCGGAGAGTGAGACCTGAAGCCTGCAGTCTATTTCTGGTTCTACCAACTGACTCCCGGGTGACCTCAGCCGCTTCCTGCCTCCGCTCCGAGTTCCCGCTCTGCAAGGGACTGGAACATTCTCAGCCGACGGAGCCCCCACACTGAGAAGGGCTGACAGACGCAGCCCCTGAGCGCCCCCAGGGCCGCGTGGGCTGCCGTTGGCACCTGTGGGCAGGGAGGGTACGAGGAGACTACTCCTGGCCCTCTATCCCGGCAAAGGCCACCCCGACGCCGTCTCCTCCCTTGGCCGATGATCATTCCGTCCGAAGCTGGCGATGGAGGACCCGGCAGAGCTGAGGCTGACGCTGGAAATGAACTTCAGCTTCAGGAACAGCGGGCCCAGGTGGAACCCGGGGCCGCGGCCACAGCTCCGTTGGGCTGCGGCTGCAACAGGATGTGAGCCGGGAGGAGGGAGCTGGCGCTGAGCTGCTGGCCGCCCAGCACGTCGGGGTCGAGGTAAAAAATAGTCACTCCCTGGTGTGTGCAGCGCGCATGGTAGCCCTTCCGTGGCGACCGCTAAGCGAACAGGAGTGACGTCCTCGCTGCTAGTGAGGAACACACGCACACCACGGACTCAAAAGGAGACAGGAAAACAAGAAAGAAGAGAAAAAAGAAGAACAAACAGGAAAGGCAGAGTGATATAAATGATCAGAATATCTCCTTACCTAAACTGCCTTTCCAAAGGCTAAGTTCTCTTGCTGAGATTGATTGGAGTTTGAGGGTGGATTTTAAACACAAACCAAGCATTTTACAATAGACACGCAACGGGCGATTTCAGAAGGATCCGAAACAGAACTGGGGGAAAGGATAGAGTAGCCAGCCAGCCAGACAGACAAACAGACAGACAGACAGACAGACAGTTTCATTCCTACCAAACAAAAGAGACCCTAACAAAGCGAATTACCGAGTTAGTCCATCGCTGCAACAATAGACACGGTCGTTCTAACCTTGTAAAGTGAGAAAGAGCCTCAAACACACACACACACACACACACACACACACACACACACACACACACTAGAAGGAAAGTAATCACACGCGCTCGCCCAGTCTTCAGTGGAGATGTGTACCATGTTCATGAATCGAAGAACTCAATATGCTAACGAGGTTGGATTTCCAGATGGAGGAGCTCAGTTCCATCCGCTCAGACCGCCTTCCCTCTGAAGAACTCACCGGCTGATCCCAGCGTTCCGGTGGAAGAGCTGTCCCGCAGCGGGCGCCCAGAGCAGCGGAAGGCAGCCTGCCCGGAGGGGCCGCAGCCTCCTCGGCTAACGCGACGTGTGAACGACTGGCCGGCTGAGCGGGTTGGGTGTTGGTGCGGAAACAGACAAATCGGCCCGCGGGACGGACTGAGCCCAGAAACAGACTCAGATGCGCGTGAAGACGTAACACCGGAGAGAGGATTGCACATGATGGAGAGGAAGGGTTTTTCTGTGTCACATTTGGAGAATCATTTGTCACGCACACAAGAAAATAATACAGGTTAGCCCCTTCCTCAGCCCAGTCCCCTAAGTCAAGTCATTAGAAACCAAATTATAAAGCACGGAGTCTTTTTAAGAAGAAAATACAGCGAAATCCATTTGTGATGTCACCGTAGGGAAAATGTTAACACAAAAACACACTGTAGAAAGGAAAAGATTGCAAACGTCTATAAAAACGAGTGAAAAGACAAACTCCCAAGTGGAAGAAGAGTCCTCCACAAGTACCTGTCACAGTCATTTCCAGAATACACAGAACGCGTATTACTCACTTTCCGATGCTGTGAAGAACCCCCACGAGTCAGATTTCAAAGTCGATAACGGAGCAGTCGCACACTGACAGGGGCATCGAACAGGCCATTGCCAGAGGGTACGGGAACGACTTACGAACACACGAAACATGTTCGACTCATCAGCAATTAGGTAAATGCAACTCAACACTGTGTTACCGTATCACGAGCGGGCAAGAAATGAAAATATCCAAGCATGCAACCAAGAGCAGCACCGTTTGTGATAACAAAACTGTGGAAACCAGAAGTCCCGCTGGCAGGGGAGTGTTTGGAACCTGTGACATGTGCAGGGCGGGCACTCCGCCGGGAAGAGCGGCTGGCTCCGCCTGACACGCCAACACGGATCCATGCCAGGAACTTCCCATCGAGGGGACAGAGCAAGCCACAAAGAACGTAGAAGTGCAAAGACAGAAAAATCAGACAATATGCTACTTACACCTGTTGGAAAACAAGACTATTCTAGCCCGGCGGGAATGGCTCCGCTGGTTGAGCGTTGACCTATGAACCAGGAGGTTATGGTTAGATTCCCGGTCAGGGCACATGCCCGGCTTGTGGGCTCGATCCCCCATGGGGCACTCACAGGAGGCGCTGATCCATGATTCTCTCGCTTCATTGATGTTTCCGTCTCTCCGTCCCTCTCCCTTCCTCTCTGAAATCAATAAAAAATGTTTTATTTTTAATTTTATTGTTTAAAGTATTACAAATAGGAGTACATATGTCTCCTTTTTCCCCCGGTTGACCTCCCCCCGGCCTCCCCTACCCCCCAGCACATGCCCTCACCCCCCACCCCCATTGTCTTGCGTCCACTGGTTATGCTTATATGTATGCATACAAGTCCTTTGGTTGATCTCTTAGGCCCCCTCACCCACCAACCCTCCCCTGCCTTCCCGCTGTAGTTTGATAGTCTTTTTGATGTGTCTCTGTCTATTTTTGTTCATCAGTTTATAATGTTCGTTATAGTCCACAAATGAGTGAGATCATGTGGTATTTCTCTTTCTCTGACTGGCGTATTTCACTTGCTCTCCAGTTCCATCCATTTAAAAAAAGAGAAATAAGAAAAGTTGCCCATTTTATTTTAGGGCAGGACACATGGCCAGGTGTTGGGCTCGATACCCAGTGGGGGGTGTGCAGGAGACAGGCGATCAATATTTGCTCTCACATGGATGTTTCTCTCTCCCGCTCTCCCTTCCTCCCTCTGAAACAATCAATTTAAAAGAAAGAGAAAAGATTGTCCAGAGAGCACAGGGAATGACCTGAAAGCCCGGATCACGCCTTCCCCCGAGCAGGAACAGGCAGTCGACTGTC
The DNA here is from genome assembly GCF_027574615.1 of Eptesicus fuscus. NCBI lineage: Eukaryota > Metazoa > Chordata > Mammalia > Chiroptera > Vespertilionidae > Eptesicus > Eptesicus fuscus. The sequence goes on along the minus strand of NC_072486.1, from coordinate 1,469,224 downwards.
TGGTTTTCCCAAACGAGATCGTGGCTGTTGGACAATTGTCCTTGATCCTTCCCACGTGTTTATAATATTCTATCTACTAACACTTAAAACTGAAAATGTCAGGCGATTTTCCAACCTCAAGCAAACTTCATTCTCTTAAGAAATTCTTCATATTCCATAAGTCGGATACATCATTTTTCACCTAATCCTTACCCTGTTGAGGCTTTTCTCGTGTAATAAGATCTGAAAAGGGACCTTAACAATTGGTCATTTTCCCTTTTTTCAGGCGAGAAGAACCTTTGTTTAACCAACACACACACCCTTGCTTTCTCACTCCTCCTAGAAGGCGTGGTGGGGAGGACGTAGGAGAGGGAGGGAGAGGAGGCAGAGGGAGGTCAGAGGGGAGCGAGTCACCCCGAAAGGCGGGGGGCGGGGGCTGGCTGTGAGGCCGGATCATACGCTGAGCCCGGCCTGTTCCAAGGCACCAGAGACCCCTGTCTCTCACTCCACAGCCGTGGGTGGGCCCTCAGGTGACCGAAACGTCTACCACGTGCAACCCCGATGCACGCTTCTTACACGCTAACTTACAAGTTCTGTTTTCTCCCGTGAACTTCGGGAATTGCATTTTCTTTTCTTAGTTTTTGGTTAATTCTCATCTGAGGGTATTTTTCCATTGATTTTTAGAGAGAGTGGAAGGGAGGGGAAGAATCAGAGAGAAACATCCATGTGTCACATTGATTGGTTGCCGCCTACACACGCCCCGACCAGGGCCTGGGCCAGGGCCGGGGAACCTGCAACCAAGGCATGTGCCCTTGACTGGAATCGAACCCGGGACCCTTCCATCTGAGGCCAGCACTCTACCCTCTGAGCCACACGGGCCCGGGCAGGAACTGCGTGCCAGTGTGATGCTGGGGCCTGAGAGAGGGCGGCCCCTGGGGCGGGAGGGGGCGGGCAGGAGCCCTTGTGCGTCCGTCTTGGCGAGGAGCCGAGGAGCCGGGTCGGCCTGGGCGGGGGCCTGGGCGGGGGCCCGGGCGGGGGCCCGGGCGGGGGCCCTCCCGCCTCTGCGCTGTTCCCGAGCATCCGCCCATCCCTTCACGTGCTGACCAGCTCAAGGGAAAGACGGCCGCCTTCAGCTGAGGACTGAGTAAGCGCGGCCCTTCTCTCAGACCCCACTGGTTAGAGGCTGTTGGAACGGGGCCCGAGGGGCCATTGAAGTAAAGACCTTCCGTGTGTGACGGCCACAGACGCCAAGAGCACACGCCACGCCACTCAACCCGGCAGCGTGCCTGGCACCGAGCGCCCTCCGTCACTCGCTATCGAGGAGGTCGCCAAATCCCCAATCGAGACCCCATGTTCCCGGCTCCTGTTAGCCCAGGGGTCCTCACACTTTTTAAACAGGGGGCCAGTTCACTGTCCCTCAGACCGTGGGAGGGCCGGACTATAGTTTAAAAAAAACTATGAACAAATTCCTGTGCACACGGCACATATCTTATTTTGAAGTAAAAAAACAAAACGGCGAAAACACCCGCATGTGGCCCGCGGGCCGTAGTCTGAGGACGCCTGTGTTCGACGGCCTCTGAGTGAGAGGACATGGGCCGGAGCTCGGCTGGCCATTGTGCCGCCGGGAAACCTGACTGGCCGCCCCGGCGAAGGCGGAGGCCCTGAGCGCTCGGCCGGTGTTCTGGGAAGAGCGAGTCTGCGGCCGTCCCGTCTCCGGCAGCAGGTGCTCCGCGGGGAGGCGCGTCCGTCTGCGCGGCCGGTGCTCTCGGGAGAGCCAGTTACACTAGCGCCAGGGACGGGAGGATGGGGGGCTCCGGCCGGTCACTGAGACCAGTCGGCCTGAAGGGGGCGGGCTTCGGGATGCGGAGCGGAGGCCACATTCCAGGCCCGGGTCCCCGCGCAGCGGGCTCAGAGGCACAGAAAGGCCGTGAGCGGAGCCCTGGGCCCGTCCAGGCCGGTGAGAAACCCCGTCCCTGCCCACCAGCCTCCTCCTCCCCGGCCTCCCCGGCCTCGGTGGGAGGGCCTCCCGCTGACCATCCGCGTCCTCTGCGGTGCCAGGCCTGCCGGTGGGCCGTCTCTGGCCGCCCGTGCCCGTGTGGCCGGCAGCGGTGTGTGGCCGGCGTTCTCGAACCCTCAGCTCACAGACACGTGGCTCTCAGGCTGGGAAGGTATCCAATTCCCTGCTTCACGGAAACCCCAGCTGAACCCTGAGCCTGCCCCGCCCCCGCCATCCCTTTCCCCAAACCGCTACTTCCGAACGCAGGGGAGGGCGCGCTCGTCGTGTGCTTGTGTCACACACGCATCTCACGCACCTCAGCTCCCTGCTGACCGGACACCGGCCAGGGACGTCTGCCCCGAGCGAGCCTTCCCCTCCTTCCCCAGGCAGACGGGGCTCCCCCCCCCCCCCGCCCCCGGACGGCTGGGCCCTGGTCCTCACTAGGAAGTGGCTCCTGAGCCCGGACTGTGCGGAGCGGAGGGCCCCGCGGCCCCTGGTCCCTGGGGCCCCAGTGGCTCCTGCTCGAGTCTCTGTGGGAGGCTGTTCCAGGCTCTGCGGGCGCCTCGGAGGGGCCTGGGGGGCGGTGGGGGGCGGTAGGGGGGGTGCTTGGCCGGAGCTCCTGGTCCTGCCCCAGCAAAGCCTCGTTCCTGAAGGAGGGACCCGCAGGAGAAGCCTGGACACTGTCCCATCACAGCCCTCCAGACCCTGAGGACAGGGACAGCTCTGCTGCCTCCCCGAGCGCCCCACACCGGAGGCGGAGGGAGGCGTGAGCCGGCCTCGCTCTGCCGGCCTTGAACTCGGGGAGTCTGGTTTGGAGGAACTTCCTTTCCTTCCCACCACCTGCTCTCTGCTCCCCGCAGCCCGGCCAAGGGCGCTGGGGGGTGAGGACAGGACGCAGGGAGGCGGGCCCTCCCCTTCCCCCTCCCCCCATCCCCTCCCCCCCTGCCCCCACGGCTCTGTGCCCCACGCTGGCCGCTTCCGCACCTGCCCAGGCGCGTGGTCAGGAGCACGGAGCCCTCAGCGAAACCACCTGGCTCCTCCTGGCGCCCCCGCTCCCCCCGCTGGGGCCGCCGCTGCCGAGCCACGGGGCTGTGGTCGCGTCCTGAGCTCTCAGGTCCACGTCCCCTGCGGGTCCCCCCAGCTCCCCCCACGGCGACCCTCCTGGGTGCAGGGTGCCACGGACTGGAAAGGACTCCGGCCTGGGAGCGCCGGACACCCCGCTGTGCGCACTCACCCGCGTGTCGTCAGCTCCGCTGCTGCGGGTCCGAGGGGAGACTTTCTCCCCGTTTCGTCTCTAGAAGGTTCCAGCGGCTTTCCCCTCACTTGGGGGTCTACTCCTCCTACTTCCCTCCCCACTCAAGAAGGAACTGCCGCCCTGGCCGGTGCGCAGTGCTTGGAGCATCGGCCCAAGGACAGCAGGTTGTGGGTTCGAGTTCGGTCAAGGGCACATACCTTGGTTGCAGGTTTGATCCCCAGCCTTGGTCGGGGCACGTGCGGGAGGCAACCAATCAGTGTCTCTCTCTCTCCCTCCTCCCTCCCTCCCACTCTCTAAAAATCAATGGAAGACACACCCTCAGGTGAGGATCAAACAGAACCGTCCACGGAGACTCCTCTGGGTCCCGCGTGAGGGCAGAGCCCCCTCCTGGGGGTGGCTCCCCCGCCCCTGGCCTGACTGCGCATTGGTGACCCCCCCCCCCCGCAGAGCCGGGTCGCCGGGAACCACCGCCCTCCCACAGGCTCCCTGGACAAGGAGCCAGCGGAACAGGCGGCACCTGATGGGCGCCGAGGACCCCGCGGAATCACCTGCTCCAAACACGACCGGGACCTGCAGGGGCCGCCGGCCGCCCGCACAGCCCGCTCCCGGCAGCGGGCGTGAGCACGGCCCCCCACGCCCCACAGGTCCCGGGCAGGGGCCGGCCGCCCGCTCGCCCCCCCACGCCCGCTCACTCTCAGCACGCAGGCGGCCGGCTCCTCACACGTCATTCCTGTGGATCCCGTTGGAGCAGAGAGCCGTGCGCCCCGAACAGGGGGCTCTCACGCGTCAACCGAGCGCCCTCCCCCCAGCCCGGTCCGGCGAGGGGTGAACTGTTAATAGCGCCCCGGACTCCGGACTCCGGAGCCCAGCGCGCAAATCAGGTGGACCAGCCTGCCCTGGGAGGCCGAGGGCCCGGCCGCGCAAACTTCTCCAAAGGCCTCAGCTCTCCCTGCCGAGCCGCCCCCAGGGCGAGGGCAGCGCAGGAAGGAGAACGGGGCCGAGGGAACTGGATACATGACGTGGTGGTTGGCACCCCAGGCGGCGACAGTCAGGACGCCCTGTAAGGAACGCTGTGCTCCGGGCTTCCCACTCCTGTGAAAACAGCAGTGAAGCTCGGCCCGAAAGCTCGACAATTTGGTCGAATAAAACGAGCAACGAGGCCCATTCACAAGCAGTCGAGAGTCTAGACCAGTGGTCGGCAAACTCATTCGTCAACAGAGCCCAATACCAACAGCACAACGATGGAAATTTCTTTGGAGAGCCACATTTTTTAAACTTAAACTTCTTCTAACGCCACTTCTTCAACATAGACTCGCCCAGGCCGTGGTATTTTGTGGAAGAGCCACACGCAAGGGGCCAAAGAGCCGCATGTGGCTCGCGAGCCGCGGTTTGCTGGCCACGGGTAGACTCAGAGACGGAAATCTCTTTCTGAGAGTAAACGGCAGATGTGGGGGTTCTGTCGCGCCCCAGGCCCTCCCACAGCCCCACAGCTCGGGCAGGAGGCCAAGGTCATTCCCGGGAGGAGGGGGGCGGGGCGGTTCCCCTCGGAGCCCCTGCTGCTCAGGGTGGAAGCTCTGCCGGGGCTCCCAGGTCCCTCTGCACCTGCTTCCGGTTCCCGGAGGCTTTGGGTCAGATCTAAAGTGGGGAGTTCTTATTTTTTATTTTATTTTTTGTTCATCCTCACTGGAGGAGACTTTTCCCATTGATTTTAGAGAGAGTGGGAGGGAGGGGCAGTGAGAGAGAGAGAGAGAGGGAAACATCGATGTGAAAGAGCCACATCAGTTGGCTGGCTCCCATGCGTACCCCCACCCAGGTGGGAAAACTACAACCCTGGTACATGCCCTTGACTGGAATCGAACCCACGACCCTTCAGTTGGAGGGCCGATGCTCTAACCACTGAGCCATGCTGGTCGGGGCTACAGTGGGGAGTTCTAAGAATTTCCTTCTTGAGGAAATACCAATTACTATTTGATTCTGGGTGTTGGGCCAGCAGGTGACCCGGGCGGGGCCGGCTGGGCCTCCCGGGACATCCTGAGGGCTGCTGGAGAAAGGTCACGCCCCGGCTTGGGTGATGGGGCTATAAAATGTCCGGCCCGAGTCCACTCCCACCTGCACTGGAAACACGGATAAACCCGGGATCCCGGAGGAGAGAGGCAGGAGGCAGAGAGCGCGGCGTGCCTGCCTTCACCACCGGGGTCTTCGCCTGGCTCCACGCCAGCTGGTCCTTCCCAGCTGTGACCTGCTCCACAGCTTTGTCCCTGGAACCTGCCGGCATAGAAACCAGACTCCTGAGACAGGTGCTGGTGCCGAAGGAGAGGGGTTTATTCAAGTGCTGGTCGCCTGAGGAGATGGGGGACGCCTGTCCCAAAGTCCGTCTCCACATCTCAGCTCCGTGCAGGCAGAGGTTTCTGAAGGAGGGAGAGGAGAAGCAGAACAGACAGCCAGGGGAGGGGTTGGAAAGTTCTCTACACGCAGACCCGCCCGTCCCGATAAGGACCCCAGAGCCAGTCACAGGGTGGGCTGGGGTGCGTCATCCCGGTCTTCGTCATCCTGGTTCCATGGTTGAAGGTCAGCAATTCTCCGGACCTGGGAGTCTATAGCTTCTGAAAGTGGTTCCTAGGATGCTGTTGTTTGTTTGTTTGTTTGTTTGTTTGTTCATCCTTACCCAAGGATTTTTTTTTTCCTATTGATTGTTTAGAGAGAGTGGAAGAGAGAGGGAAAGATAGAGAGAAACAATGATGTGAGAGAAACACATCAATTGGTTGACTCCTGCAGGGCTTGGGCCGGGGAGGAGCCTGCAACCGAGGTACGTGCCCTTGACCGGAATCGAACCTGGGACCCTTTGGTCTGCAGGCTGACCCTCTAACCACTGAGCCACACCCGCCAGGGCAGTTCCTAGAATTCTCATACAAACATGCTGTTTATCTACAAGCTGCATGTTAGTCAGGGCCGGCATTCACAGAAACCGTGTCAAAAGAACGGTGGGCTGGGTCACAGTTCCCACTGTTAGCACCACACGTGACAGTTCAAACTGAGTCTCTTTAATGGGCACCTGACAGACCCCGGGAAATGTGATGAAAGAAGAAAGAACACGGTAGAAAATACACAGAAACAAAACAGACAAATAACCCGAAGGCATGAATCTTAGAAAAACGAATGACATAGATCAATCCCAGAAATAAATAGCAACGTAAAGTATGTATCAGGAAGTTTTCCTATTTCCAAATTTTTGAGCCAATATAACAAATTATGAAGAAAACAAATAAATGATATGGACCATAAACGGAGGAAACATCTACCAAACAACCACTGAATAAAAGGAAAAGGGAAAGGAAAACAAACTGGGAAATGTTTTCCGTAAACACGACGGAGATTTAATACGGATCCTCATAAAATCATGGTGTGCCGTGTGCTCAGGAAAGACGGATGAACAGTTAACCTCGTGACAACAGAAGTGCAGCCTGAACAGTGATTTAATGCCCAGTGAGCCGGTAAAATTTTAAAATTCAACAAACAACTGAAACGTACCTAAACATCTCGGAAACGTGCCGGCTCAGATGTGAAAGTCAACAGCAGAGGCAGGAGGAGCTGGATCCAGTGGGCCAGAAAGGAAATCAGCGACTTCCCATTTCGGTGGCCCGCCTTCTCCAGTGTCCGCCTCCGCCCTGGACCCCACAGGCGGCTCTCTGGAAGCAGCTCCGCCCTAAGTCACACCGAGTGGAGGAAGGTGAAGGTTCACTCTCGCAGCTCGGAGTGAATTCCTCCTTCCACGGGGACCTCTGTGGCCAGGAGCGGGGTGCACAGCTGGTCTCGGCTGTGCGGGGCCCACACCCCCATGACTGGCCGTGGACTCAGTGCCACCGCATGTCACCTCAGAGGAGGCTGCTGAAGCCATTCAGACACGCCGGGAGCCGTGCCCAGGGCAGGGACCCAACACGTCAAGGACAGGGAGGTGTCACCGCGTGACTCAGAGCGCACAGAGGCCCGGGCGCATACAGAAGGTCCCTGGAGGGGAGGATTGCGAGCAGGGGACAGGCAGGGAGGACCGCGGGATGGACACAGCCGTGCTGACCGTCCCCGCTTGGCACACGTCTCCCACACGCCAGGCCTGCTCTGCGGGGCCGGGCCAGCCCTCGCCCTCCCCGGGGGAGTCTGGCTCTTTCCCGCGTCTGGGTGAGGAAATGAGGCTGATCGCCATCTGCCCGGAGCAGCTCTCACGCTCCCTCCCGGGCCTCCACTCACTGCACGTGTGAGCCAGAGCCGCCCTCCAACCGCCTTCCAGTCGGTGGGAAACTCGCTTCCTTGTTTCCAGCACAAATAATCGCAGGTGCAAAGTCCCAGCCTTCATTTAGACTCGGGGTGGAGCAGGCCGCTCGCAGACACCACGATCCCTCTGGTCTTTGCAGGGAGGTAGCCTGGCCCCAAGGCACCAGGGCTGTTGGCGATGGCCACGCAAGCTGCGAGAGAGGGGCCGGCGGGCTCCGTGCCCTCCGAGCCTCAGGTCGCTGTGTGCTGCCACGGTGACCCCTGCCCTCCGGCTCCTCACGAAGAGCCGGGATCTAGATTGCCGGGGGCCCGGGGCTCGGGGAGTCCCGGCTGCAGCAGCAGGCGGGCCTGGGCCCTGGCCGCCAAGTGGTCCGTCAGGCAGGGCCTTGGGCAACGGAAACACCTTTTCCTCCTCCCGCTCTCCCTTCACTGGTCCCAATGCTTTTCACCTGGTCCCTGATGGCGGCCCTCGGGGCGGGGACACTCGCGGGGTACCTGCAGACCCTCAGCACCCCGAGGGCTAGGCCGCACTCCGTGCAGCTGACGCTCCCCACTCCCAGGCCCGGGCCCAGCTCGGGGGCGGGGGCAGCAGGTTCTGGTGGCACTGGGGGCAGCGCAGGTGGCTGCGGGGGGGGGGACCTCGGCCGCGTGGGGGCCCAGGCCTGCTCCACGCTTCACCCGGCTTCACACACAAAACACACGTTTAAGATAAAGGGGCTCGCAATCCCAGCCCCAGCCCAGAGCATTAACTGCGGGGCCCGTGGGCGGGGGCTCAGTGGGCGGAGGCAGCGGCCAGCGCCACGGCGAGGGCACTGCCAGGGCGGCACGCACCTGACACCTGACCTCTGATCCCGCAAGAGCCCCTGAGCCTCCGAGGCCGGGGCTCCCCGCAGCGGCCCCAGGCCCCGAGCTGTGGGCGGCTGGTCAGCGAGGGCCCCGCCTCCGTGGGTTTCGAGGGGGCGGCTGTGGAGCCCACTCTGCCCAGCGGCCGCCCTGGTTGGGACCCTTTCTGCTTCGACGCTGCGCCACCCGACGCGGAGGCAAACGGTGTCCCGGGAACCAGGGCCCAGGGCAGGCGGCTCCAGGCGGTGGGAAGCCGGAGGGGCGGCAGGAGGCGGAGCAGCGGGTCCGGCTGTGACTGGGGGCTGGGCTGAGCAGGGGCGGCGGGGGGGGGGGGGCGGAAGAGGGGGCTCTGGGCAGAGAGCAGAGGGGGGTCGGCAGCTCTCAGCCGCGGCTCAGCCGTGGTCGCCTGTCCTGGTCCACGGAGCACAGTGCCCCACAGTGACAGCGACGGGCAGCTAAACACACACCCTGAGCCCGGCCGGTGTGGCTCAGGGCTGAGCATCGACCGATGAACCAGGAGGTCAGGGTTCGATTCCCGGTCAGGGCACAGGCCCGGCTTGTGGGCTCCACCCCCAGTGGGGGGCGTGCAGGAGGCAGCCGATCCGTGATCCTCTCTCATCATGGATGCTTCTCTCCCTCCCTTCCTCTCTGAAATAAAAAATATATATATATTAAAAAACACACAAAAACCACACACCCTGACTGCTTAGAGCCAGACCAGTTAACAGGACCTGCTCTCCACACACCCAGCAGGGCAGGTGGCCGGCCCCGTGCAGCCGGGAGAGAGCCGGGCCCTTGGGGGATGGGGACCTGGTGGTCCAAACCCCGTGGCCCCGGGCGAGCAGCGCCCGTGGTTCCAGCAGAGAAAGGAAAGAGGGGGTGCCATGCAGAGAGCCCGGGGCGTGCCTGTGTGAGGGTGCACAGCGGCCGGCAGCCTGCAGCAGCCTGTGGTTTCTGCTGTTGGGGTGGGTGGCTTCCTGCAGCTGCAAGGCCTGCTGGGAGGAGCCCCGAGGGCCCGCCCCACAGGCCCCACCCACTCTCACCCGTCCGGGCCCTCCCGCACCCCCTGGGCTCTGCAGAGCGCCTGCCTGGCCCTGCCCTGCCCTCCCCGGGGGGGAAGCCGCCCGGGCGCTAGAAAAGCAGAGGAGGGACAGAGCCAATAAATCACGAGGCTTCAAGAGCGAACGCCCGCCCTGGCCGGTGTGGCTCAGTGGGCAGAGCGCTGGCCTGCAGACTGCAGGGTCCCGGGTCCCATCCCGGTCAGGGCACATGCGGGTTGCGGGCTGGAACCCAGTGCGGGCGTGAGGAGGCCGTCGATCCATGATTCTCTCATCACTGTTCCGCTCTCTCTCCCTCTCCCCTCCTCTCTGAAGCCAATAAAAGTCTATTTAAAAAACAAAGGTGGGAGCTGTGGAACCCGGGAGGCGAGCCCGGGAGGCGTGGGGGGTCCTTTTGTTCGGGCCGGACAGTGACGTAATTGCCATGTGAGCGCCGCCCTGAGCCGCCGAGACGCCTGTGCCGGCCGTGTGCCCGCCTCTGAGGCTCTGCTGGTGTTACACATGGAACTGGACGCGCTGAGGCCGGGGAGGGAGGCCGTGGCAGCCGGCGGGCGGCGGGGGGACATTAGCGAGCGCTCCTGGCACAAGGCCCGCCAGGCGTCCCGTCCCAGACTCGGGCCCAGAGCCCCTGCCGCTGCTGCCTGGATGCTGGCCCCTCCGGCCCGGCCTCGACCCCTCCACCCGCACCGGTGCTCCCCCCAGGCCGGCGTGCTGCTGTGTCCTCCACTGGGGACCTTCCCTCCCCACGCACACCTGGCCCGGCCTCCATGGGCCCTGCACCCTGTCCACCCTCCCTGCAGTCACTTCTTCCTATTTATTTGTATTGACGAGAGAGAGAGAGAGAGAGAGAGAGAGAGAGAGGTGGGGGGGGACATCGACCATTACTCCACATATCGATGCGTTCATTGGTTGCTTATTGTAGGTGCCCTGACCGGATGGAACCCCAGCCTTGGCATAGGAGACGATGCTCTGACCGCCTGAGCTGCCTGGCCGGGGCCTGAAGTTATTTTTATTAATTGTCATCTCCTCAACTAGAATGCAGGTGCCGTTAGGCAAAGCATCATGGGCCTTGTTCCTTTGTTGTGACTCGAGCATCTAGAAGGGCAGTGTAAGAGGATGCGCAAGACAATGAGTGAATGAATGACTGAATGAGTGAATGAGTGAGTGACTGAGTGAGTGAGTGAGTGAGTGAATGAGTGAATAAGTGAATGAATGAATGAGTGAGTGAGTGAATGAGTGAATGAGTGAGTGAATGAATGAGTGAGTGAATGAATGAGTGAGTGAGTGAATGAGTGAGTGAATAAGTGAATGAATGAGTGAGTGAATGAGTGAATAAGTGAATGAATGAGTGAGTGAATGAGTGAGTGAATGAATGAGTGAATGAATGAGTGAATAAGTGAATGAATGAGTGAGTGAGTGAGTGAATGAATGAATGAATGAATGAGTGAATAAGTGAATGAATGAGTGAATGAATGAGTGAGTGAATGAATGAGTGAGTGGCCCACCTCAGCCAGGCCCTCAGCCCCATCCGGGCCCTGGCCACCTTCCCGCTCTCCGCCTCTGGACTGTGCCCTCCCCACTAGCTCATCGGAGCCTGACGAACTTTCCTAGAAAACCGGTGCCTTTAGCACCGTCCCAGTTCCCCATTCTAAGCTCAGAGCCAGGTCCGAAGGGCTCCCTCCGACTGTCACGTGCCTACGTCTGGCATGGCCCCCTCATCCCCACCTCGTCCCCCCCTCTCCACCCCGCTCACCCCCACCTCTCCACGCCCCCCTCATCCCCCCTCCCCACCCTCCTTGTCCCCCCCTCTCCACCCCCCCTCATACCCTCTCCACGCCCTGTCACCTGCCTTCCCCCGAGCGCGGCCCTTTCTCTGGCCGTCCCCTCACTGGCCTCCTGAGCTCCCTGGAGGCGCTCCCCCAGGAAGGACCCTGTTGTTGAGGCGCTGGATGGATTAGCAAGAAGACCCCGCCTCCCCGGGACCCCACGCGCTCCTCTTGTTCCCGGCAGTGACACGGCTCTGACGCGATGACAGAAGCCAACGCCCATCGAACACATGTGACCTGCAGGTGCTACTACCGCCTCTGAGGACGGGGCGGCCTCAGCGTCCCCTCGCCCAGCCCTCGGCGTCGCCCCCCACAGGTCCCTGAGGGACGTGCGACGCACCTGCCAGCACAGCGGGCCCTTCCACACGGGTCATGTGGGGGGCGCGGCCCCTGGGCCCCCAGCTCCGTCCGCGGCCAAGCGCCTCCAGATAAGACTGACGCCTCCGTGTGCGGGGCATCCCAGCGCTGCCGCCGCGGGCACAGGGACGGACGCGGCCCGGGCCTGACACCCCACGGGCAGGTGGTGAGAGCGCCTTCCCCGGCGGAGGACCTCATCGGGGACGGGGACGGGGGCGGGCACTGAGGGGGAAGCAGCAGGTGAGGGTGGTGGTGCTGGGGACGGAGTGAGACCCTTCCTTCCGGAGCTTCCAGACCCGACAGGAGACCAGGGTGCACGCTGACGTGCCAGCTCGGAGCGGGCCGCGAGGTTCCTGCTGAGAGTGCCCCCCCCCGGCCCCTCCCTCACTTCCTGCTTGTCCACGGCGGGTGGGGGGGGGTGACCTCACTGAATGGGACCCAGGGGTGACTCATGGGCTCCCTCAGCCACAAAAGGAGGGGCAGGAGGAGAACCCTCCCCCTCCTCCCCCTCCTTCCCCTCCTCTCCCTCCCCCTCCTCCCCCTTCCTCAACCTCACTCTCTCTCTCCTCCTCTCCTCCTCCCCTCCCCCTCCCCCTCCCCCTCTCCTTCCCTTCCTTCTCCTCCCCCTCCACCCCCCCCCCTCCTCCCCCTTCCTCAACCTCACTCTCCTCCTCTCCTCCCTCCCCCTCCCCCTCCTCCTTCTCCTCCCCCACCTCCCACCCTCCCCCCCCCCCTCCACCCTCCTCCCCCTCCTCCCCTCCTCTCCCTCCACCTCCTCCCCCTCCCCCTCCTCCCCCTCCTCCCCTCCCATTCTGCTTTCCCAGCATTGCGTGGACGGGAGTGGCCACTACAGGTTGGGAATGTGCGGAAGCGGATTAGCCGAGGGAAAGGCACCGCCGAGGAGCCGGCCCGGGAGGCCGCCCTGAAGCTGGAGCTCTGTTCCGGGAGAGAGGACCCGCCGTGCCCGCTGCCCGCACACCCGCCCCCCCTCCCCCTCCACACCCTCCTGGGGCAGACTGGGAACCGGGGCCCCAGCGGAATTCCCCATCCATTCCGCCCTCCGCCCCGTGGGCCGCGAGGCGCCGGCGATGCCACGGCCCACCTTACGTGGGGCGCTCCCCTCACTACCAGACAGCCCCAGCGGAGGACGCCCCGTGGTTCTGTGACTGCGTGTGAACAGAACCTCAGATCCTGCTACAGAGCGGGGGCTGATGGGGGCGCTGGCAGGGCCGACAAGGTGGCGTGTGCGTCTCGTGGTTAACGGGTGAGAACCCGGGGAGGCGGTGTCTCCGTTCAGGGTTCTCAGGGGAGGACGGTGAGGGTCTCTCGGCGGAGGGGCTGGGCCGCCTGCACCGCCCTCTCTGCACAGACAGACGGACCCTCCAAGGCCGTGAACCGAGACCCCGGGGCACGGCAGGGGCCGGCCCGTCAGGGATGGAAAAGGGGTGGGTCTGAACGTTCCTCCTGGTCCTCCCCACCTCCCTCCCCCTCGCCCGCCCGACACCACCGAGGCTTTTTTTCTGTTTCCAAAGAATCTCCGACCCCTTCAGAAACCAGGAGTCCTGGACTCCGGCAGCCAGACCCGCTGGCAATGCATTTCCTCCCACGCAGCGGCGAGGGTCCGTTTCCAGCTGGCGTCCGGCCCGCGGTGCTCGGCTCCCCTGCAGGTCCCAGCGCCGGGGCGCACGGGTCCCCACACCTGAGGGGGCGCGGGTCTTATGGGCGTTTTTCCCACCGGGGCGGCGAGGCCGGGAGGAGCTGGGGCGGCTCTGTTTTTATACTCCGTTTCCCGGAACAAATATCGCCCAGAGTGGCTGCCAGGGAGACGGTTACAATCCAGCCCAAAGGCAGCATGGGGGCCCAGCTCTCGGGGCGCCCAAGATGGAGATCTCTCCCACCCCCACCCCCGCCGCGCAGAGCCGCCCGCCCGTCCCGGCCGCACCGGGGGGAGCCTGCTGGGCTCCAGGGCACAGCCACCGGCTCGCAAGGTGTGTCCGTGTCTGGAACAGAAAACAGAGGCCAAAGCCGACGGATGAGGATGGACCGCTCCAGCCGCCGTCTTACCATGTTTTGTACTTTTTAAAACATGTTCCTTTTGATGTCCGAGAGGAAGGGAGAGGGAGAGAGAGAGAAGCATCCATGATGAGAGAGGATCATGGATCAGCTGCCTCCTGCACGCCCCCCGCTGGGGATCGAGCCCACCACCCGGGCCTGTGCCCGGACTGGGCATTGAACCCTGACCTCCTGGTTCACAGGTCGATGCTCAGCCACGGAGCCTCTCCGGCCGGCCCTGCTCTGTTCTGGGAGCACCCGCTCCCACGCTTTCCTGGCTCCTCCCCGCCCTGAGGTGGGCGGATGTGTGAGGACCACCAGGGGCTGGGACCCGGGGCGACCCCGCGGAGTGGCGGCTCCGGCTCCTGTGGGAAGACGCCGGAGCTGCTGCGAGAACCCCGGCTGTGGTTCCCCCAGCTCCCCACATTCACACCGAGAGAGGAGTTCCAGGAACAGCCGAGGCGGGAGAGCAAGCAGGCCAGGGCGAGCCAGCCTGCGTCCGGGGAGACACCCGAGGTCTGAGCGGCCAACCTCTCCACCCTCCTCCCCTTCCTCCTGGGATCCTGGGCGGCTCCCCGACGTCTCTCAGGGCCGCTGGGCTGGGCCGCGAATGTAAACGGAGCTGTTCCTGGAGAGGCGAGGTGGTGGGAGCTCTAGGCTCTCAGATGCCAGCTCTCGGGCCCGCCCGCCCCCCCCTGCACCAGCCCCGAGCGCACGATTCTAGGAACTGCTGCTTCTGGCTTCTCCTTTTCCATCCCGGGAGGTCAGGGCAGCCCTCGCCTCCACCCCATCGTCTCCCGGGTTCGGGCTGGAGGGACAGCCCTGAGCACGCACAGCCCTTCCTCGTGCTTCGGCTCACAGGGTGCCTCTCCCGCCGAGTGTGCAGGCCGGCCGGCCGCTCGGTCCACCAGGCTTACACCGAGGGCCAGAGGATGATGACCTCTGAACCATAGCAACCTGGCCACTCAGGGGATTTGTGTCTCCACTGGGCACCAAAAGCATTCCAGGCTTTTGCTGGAGATCACCCACCTATTTGCCCCGAGCTTTCTACCAGCCAGTGCAAAGGGGAAAACTGATCAGGTGCACGGTTTATACTGCCCTTGACATCCAATAAACGAGGTGCTCAGAGAAGGGCACCGAGTGGCCAGATGACGATGCGTCCAGCGGTCACCACAATCTGGCCACGCGGTGCGTCTCGCCCCTGAGCTGAGGTGGCTTTGCATCTTTCAGTCGTGTCAAGGGCTGCTGTCATCTGGCACCCCGGGGTGGAGGAGCTGCTACAAAGAGCCTCCGGCGAAAACGCCGACCCTCCAGGGTGTCCCCCAAAACGCATGTGCACTTTCGCAGCTGACGGCTCCATTCGGAAAATGAAATGCATTTTAATGAGCACCGCCTTTGTCATTATTCCAATGTGCGCGTACTTTTTTTTTGGGGGGGGGGGCACCCGATATGTACTCCCTGGCCCTTTAAAGAAAAAGCACGCTGGCCCCTCCCCGAGGCTCCGTCCGTTGGTGCGGCCGGGGGCGGGATGCCGAGAACGGTGTTAGCGGAGGCTGTGCTTGGGGCTGGCGTGGGCTTCCTCTGCTTTCCACCCCCAGGTGTCAGCTGGAGGCTCCCGCGATCGGTCTGAAACACCCACCTCTCCTCGCACCGAGGGGGACCATGTCCGTTCCCTGGACCCTGTCTGAACGGCGGCCCGTCCACGTCGACGTCGACGTCTTCATCTCATTCGATGTCAAATATTTTTAATCCCTTCTAAGCATTTCGTTATTTACAAGTGTGTTGCTGAGCCCGGCCGGCGTGGCTCAGTGGCTGAGCGTCAACCTATGACCCAGGTCAGGGTTCGATTCCCGGTCAGGGCACGTGCCCGGGTTGTGGCTCCATCCCCAGTGGGGGGCGTACAGGAGGCAGCCGATCCATGATTCTCTCTCATCATGGATGTTTCTATCTCCCTCTCTTCCTCTCCCTTCCTCTCTGACATCAATAAATTTTTTTTTAAAAAAAGGGAGTGTGCTGCTTAATTTCCAAATATCAGGGTTTTCCCCAAGATTTGTTTTTGTTGTGGCTTTCTTATGTACTTTCATCGTGGTCAGAGAGCGTGTTTCATATGACGTCAATCTTTAAGAGTCGCTGTTCCGTGGCCCAGGGTCTGGTTGAGCTGGAGCATGCCTGTGGGGGTCCTCGGATGTCACAGGGCAAGCTGGCGGGGCATGTTGTTCAAGTCCTCAATGTTCTTCCTCTTTCCTGATTAGCTCTTCTATCAACTATTGAAAGAGAATTATTAAAAGGTCTATTAGTGATGGGTTGTGTATTTCTCCTTCTATTCTGTCACCTTTTGCTTTGTATATTTTTGGTGTTATTAAGTACACATATATATTCCTCATTGCTCCATCTTCTCGATATATGGATGATCGTTGTCACTCTGCAATGTCTCTGCTCGTCTCTAAGAATGCCCTTTTCTTACAGTTCGTTTTATGTGCTATGAGTATAGACATTGCGTCTCTCTCATGGGTATTGTCTGCCTGGATCTCTTTTCTCAGCCTTTTGATTTCAACCTATTTGTGTATTTGAACCTAAGGTGTATTTTCTGCAGAAAGCATACAGTTGAGTCTCGCTTTTTTTTTTTTTTTAACAGTCTGCCAATCTGCACTTTTTGTTTGGTGTGTTTCATCCATTTATATTGAATGTGGTTATTGATACAGATCAATAACTACATTGATCTGGATGGATGTGTCCTAGTTTTTTACATTTGGTTTCCTCTTGTCTTATGTATTTTTTATTTTTGAGAAATGGATTTTAATTTCTCTGATTTTTAAAAATGCATTCTGAAGTCTTATTTTCTTAATGATTATGGTAGGGATTATAATATTTAACTTATCACAACCCATTTCAGATAGAAACTTCGCTCAGTTGCACCTCCTTTTCTTCATTTCGCCTTAGAGTTATTGCTGTCTTATGGGTTATTTCTATGTAGGTCATTACTTAAGGATACAGTATTCTAAAGTGTTGCTTTACACTCTCTTCTGCCTTTTAAAGATGTTAAGGAAAGTAGAAAGAAAAACACGTCCGTAGCGTGTTTGGTACTTACCCACATCTCATCCTGTGGGTTTGCATTTCCTCCTGGTCTCCCTGCTTTTGGTTGGGAAGACTCCTTCCAGGAGTTCTTGGCAGGCAGACCTGCGGCCGACACGTGCCCTCAGCCTCCGTGGATCTGGGCCTGCTCTTATTCCTCTTGCATCTTTGACGGATAGTTTTACTGGATGCACAATTCTTGATTGACACCTTTTCTCTTAGCTCCTTAAATGTGGCTTCCCATGGCTTTCGCCTGCGTTGTTTCAATGAGAAGAGAGCAGTAATTGAGTTGTTCTCTCTTTTGCAGGATAAACCCTTTTTCTCTTGATGTTTTCAAGGTTTTATCTCACTTTCATCTTTTAAAACATTAAGATGTGTCTGGTTGTGCAACTGTTAGTGTTTGTCCAAATTGGGATTAATTGAGCTTTCGGATCTACAGATTAATATTTTTTAATTAATTAGAAAGCTTTTAGCGACTATTTTTTCAAATAAGTATCATACCCCTTTCCCTCTCTCCTATTCATCTGGGACTCTCACTACCTGTATGCTGATACACTCGATGTTATACACAGGTCTCTGTGGCTTTGTTCATTTTTTTGTTTAATCTTTTCTTTGTTATTCAAATGGAATACTTTTATTGCTCTGTCTGAAAGATCACTGAGTTTTTCTTACGCCATCTCCAGTTCACCGTAAAACCCTTTTAGAAAATTTTTAATTTCAGTGATTATTATTTTCAACTCCAGAATTTTCATTTGTTTTTTTAAAATAGTAATTTATATCTTTTTATTGATATCCTGCATTTTCTCAGTCTATTTGAGTGGCAAGAGAAAGAACAGAAATGTTCGTATATAAAGGGCCTTCCTCCTCATGAATTTTATTTTATTTTTTGTTATCCTCACCTGGGGATATTTTTCACATTGATCTTTAGAGAGAGAGGAAATGGGGGGCGGGGGGGAG
The DNA here is from genome assembly GCF_027574615.1 of Eptesicus fuscus. Taxonomy (NCBI): domain Eukaryota; kingdom Metazoa; phylum Chordata; class Mammalia; order Chiroptera; family Vespertilionidae; genus Eptesicus; species Eptesicus fuscus. Next base: position 1,451,563 of record NC_072486.1, on the reverse strand, counting down.
AGAAAGACAGAAAAAAACATCAATGGGAGAGAGACATGTCGATTGGTTGCCTCCAGCACTTGCCCTTGACTGGGGCCAGGGATCCAACCTACAACCCAGGTACATGCCCTTGACCAGGAACCACGCCTTCAAATGTGTGGGCCGATGCTCTCACCACCGGCAAGAGCTCCTGAGTTCTATACGTGATATTTGATGACTGAAACGGCGTGGGGGAGGGGAGGGGACCTCCGTGTGAGTGAGGTCTCCACACTCCCTCCACCTGCTAGTGGCTGCCACTGTGGACTGGTGTGTGTGGTGTGTGAACCGCAATCCTCAGAGCCACCGTGAAGAACACCACACACAGAAACACACTCGCTGCTGCACACATAAACCAGGTGACACGCGTGTCCAAGTGGAGAAGAGATGAGCGTTGCGGGTGAGGGGTGGGGTGGGTGGGAGGAAGCTGGCACACAGCGCGGGGACCGCGTGGTGAGGGAGCTCTGCTGAATCGTCACCGTGTGGTGGCTACACGGACCTACACATGTGACAACACGGATAGTGCTAACTGCACACACATGTAAGTAACGGGAGGAGTCTGGAGGAGACGTGTGGGCTGCACCGGTGTGGAGACCGTGGCTGTGGTGGGATGCTACCGTCTGGCACGATGGGGCCACACGATGCAAGGAGGGCTGGGGCCCGGGCTCTCGGTGACTTCTTGCTCCTGCAGGGAACCCACACCCAAAGGGTTCGCTGCCCCCACCCCCAAACGCGAAAACCGCGGGCCGAGGCGGGAAGTGGTCGCCCTTCTCGATGAGCGCGCTGCGGACCCGCTGGCTGCCAGGACGGCGAGAGACTGGGCCGCTGCCATGGGAATGGGGGAAGAGCAGTGAAGGTTAAAATGGATTCGTTTTTAAAACCTGGTTAAGATACGGAAACACAGGAGGAGAGAACAGTGCAGAACCCGGGTGGCCAATAGGAAGCGCACGGTGAAATGGTTGATTTCAACCTGAATGTGAAATCAGTTGCAATAATGGGAACTAAAAATGTTCCACGTAAAATGACTGTGCTTGTCAGACTAAAGTGAAAATGATGGAAAAAGAGAGAGAGAGAGAGAGAGAGAGAGAGAGAGAGAGCGCGCGCGCGAGAGAGGAAACATAAGATTTCCCACCTTAGATATAAGGAAACAGCTTAAAAGTTACTTTTTTTAAAAAGCCAATCAAATTGACAAATTTCTGGCCAGATAAAAGAATAACAACAACAAAAACCAGCATGCATAACCGACAGTAATGATAAAGAAAGGGGGGACATTACTATAGAAACGATCGATGCTGAAAAGCTAACATGAGGGTTTAATTCAGAGCTTCCTGCCCCCCCCCCCTGGGCAATTCGGATAAGAGAGTGACATCACTGGGGAATCACGGCCACTGGACACCGACCCGGAAGTGGGAGGCGGGGGCCGGCCGGCCCGCAGCCCAGCACTCACACCCCTCACACGGCTCCGGCCTCCTTACCGCGAGGAAGCACGCGGGGGGGGGGCGGGGAGGAACATGCCGGAACACAGTCCTCCTGTGACTCGGTCCGCATCGCCGGGCCAGCCGGGACACCCAGCAATCTGACCACCGAGCAGCGGTGCTTCCTGGGATGTCAGGGTTTCAGGACTGCCTGCTGACAAGGACGCACGCGCGCACACACACACACACACACACGCACACGTGGTCTTCGTCATGAAAACACGCGTGCGGGCGAAAGGCCTGCCGGGGCACCTCCCGGCCACGGCGGTTCCGGGTGATGTCAGGACAGGGTCTGTTTCGTCCGGTCCTGACACAGAGCACGGCTGGTTTCCGTCCAGGAACGTGCCCCGAGGCCTTCAGGAAAACTGCGAAGGTGCCGAGTAGGTTTCTGATGGAAAACCAGGGCCGGGCCACGGGGCAACACCACTGCCTCCTGGTGGCAGGTCCCTCTAATTGCAGGCTGCGCTCTTAGGACATGGCCAGCTTCCAGGGGAATTCGCTCCGAAATGTTCCCTCGGTGAGAGGCACGCGTCCCTCTGAGAAGTGCTGTGTTTGGGATTCCGGGCAGCCCGGCCTCTGAAATGCCCAGCCATCGGCTCACAGTGGGGTTTCCCTAGAGCCGGGGTCAGCAAACTCACTAGTCAACAGAGCCAAATACCCACAGTACAACGATTGAAATTTCTTTGGAGAGCCAAATTTTTTAAACTTAAACTTCTTCTAACGCCACTTCTTCAACATAGACTCGCCCAGGCCGTGGTATTTTGTGGAAGAGCCACACTCAAGGAGCCAAAGAGCCGCATGTGGCTCGCGAGCCGCGGTTTGCCGACCACGGCCCTAGACGGACGCATTGAGCAGGGTCTGGAGGCAGGCAGCCCGTTAGAGAATGATCAGGGCCAGAGCCAGGCGCCCTCAGTCCCGCCAGGAGGCAGAGCGGGGCCTGGAGCCGGGCAGAGCTATATTTACATTCTAGGTGAGACTGGCTTCCGCTATTATTTTTATTTTTTATGTTACTCCTCACCTGAGGACATTTTTCATTGATTTGTTAGAGAGAGTGGAAGAGAGGGGAAGAGACAGACAGAGAGAAATAGCGGTTGGTTGCCTCCGGCATGCGCCTTGATCGGGAACAGGGATCAAGCTTGCAACCAGGGCCTTGACTGAAATCGAACCCAGGACCCTTCCGTCTGCAGGCCGACGCTCTATCCACTGAGCCACACCGGCCAGGGCGAGACTCGCTCCCTCTGAACCCCACGTCCTGCGGAAGAGCTCCGGAGAGGGGCGCTTCTCCCCGGGGGCGGGGGGGGTCCTGCTGCTCTCCCCACGTCCCAAGGGCAACCCCAGTGGGAAGCCCGTGAGCTGCTGACCCAGGAGGAGATGCCGCTGTGTGGCCGTCACACAGGGCACAGTCCAGTCCGGCCCTCGGGGAGCCTGCGGGAGGACAGGGGAGACTCACGGGCGCCTTCCCTGTCACGTCCGTTTTCTTCCTGAAGGGGGTAAAGGGGGGACGTGTCCAACACTGGGCCCTGGCCAAGGAGGGTCCGTTGGGCTTTGCTGGAGTGGGTCCCCCCGCAGCGCGCACCACGGAGAGCCCCAGGCCCCCAGGAGAGAGGACGGTGTTGGCCCCGGTCAGGGCCCGACGTCGTGCGCCTGGGCCAGGGTTTGAGCGGTCACGGGATCGTCTCAGACGCACAGCGAGACGCGGGCACCCCATCCGCTCCCGTCCCCGCGGGGCAGTGGGACACGGCGCCCCGCCCACGGGTTCCCCACTAGGTGCACGGCGCCGCCCTCCCTCCCGCCTCGAAAACCAGCGATCAGGAAGTGCGGCCACCGGTCGTGGAAAGAGCGAAACGGGGAAGCTGACCTCTGGGTGGAAGCAGGGGGTGATTCCAAGAAGTGCCAGCTCGCAGCCCGGATCCCGACGTCCCTCAGGCGTGACGCGGGCCTTCTCTGTTCGCAGCCATTCCGGTGGGGAGACCCCAGTGGGGACACCCCGGTGGGGACCTTTGCTCCAACAGAAAACACTGGGACTTACCCCCCCACTCCGGCCAGGAGCCCCTCTGTCCTCCCACAGGGCCCCCGGGATGGGGCCTCCCTGGGCCAGGACAGTGGGGGGCCGTCCTCAGGGGCCCTCCCAGGAGGCGACCTGTGAACCGGGTCGGAGGATGTGCCCTGAGCCGGAATGAGGCCCTGGCAGGAGCCTCTCCCCCCACACAGGCTGTCCTGGCCACTGCGCTCGCTTTGGGGGCGCGGAGAGGGCCAGCCGCAGCCTCACGCTCCAGCCGCTGCTGTGAGGCTCCAGGGAGAACAAGGTGAGACGGTGCCGGGACCAAGGTGCGAGCGCATCTCGCTGTCGGGCCGAAGGTGAGGGAGCCTCAGGCGCTGTGTGCGCGATCAGGGCCTTCCCGCCCTGGCCTGTCCCGTCCCCACGGAGGTCGGGCAGCGAGCGCTGAGCGGCTCAAGTGTATGCCCCAGCCCCCGCCCTACCCCCCCTCCCCCACAGCTAGGTTTTCCTGTTTATTGCATTTATTGGGGTGACACTGGTGGATCGAATTATATAGGTTTAAAGTGTACCATTCTGTACAGGGGAGACCTCACGGGGCCGCCTGCCACTGCCACGTCCCTGTTTTCTTCCTGGAGGAAGATGTGTTTATAAATGCCTCCTCTGTGGATGGTACAGTGTTCCCCGCCCCGAGCCGAGGCTCCATCGCCATTCACCCCCCTTTAGTCTCCCCTCCCCGTCCCCTCTGCTCATCACCCTACTGCTGTCTGTCTATGGAGTTTATTTTATTTTTTGCTTAATCCCTTCACCTTTTTCACCCAGGCCCCCGCCCCCCCCCACACCCCCACACAGCTGTCTGTTCTCTGTGTCTGTGAGTCTGTTTTCGTTTTGTCCTTCAGTTTATCGTGTTAATTGCGCACATAAGTGAAATCATTCGGTGCTGGTCTTCCCGTCCGACTTCTGTCACGTGGCACAGGGCCCTCCAGGTCCACCACGCTGACCTCCCACGTTACCTGCTGCCCTCATCATCAACATGCGTGCAGATGCGTCTGAACATATAAATGACTAATTTGGGAGGTAGAGCGGCTGCACCCCGACGCTGCCGTCCTCAGGCAGGGCCAGGGGGCTCCGAGGGAGGGAGGCGCCCCGAGTGCAGGAGGCAGGGCGGACTGATGCAGGTCTGTGCGCCCCAGGCCGACCCCCCTCCAGGGCTGGGCAGCTGCGCCCGGGAGTTTCCCTGCTGCCTGGGGCGGGTTCCCGGGCTGAACCGCTGCATCGCCCCCGGGGCCTCACGCCGCTCACCTGGCGTCCCTGTCCTGACAGCAGGAGTTCCCCGCTCTCTCCAGCCCCAGCGCGGGGCCCGCACCCTCCCCTCGCCCTCCGAGCCGCGTGAAGGGCGCCGTGGCTGCGTCCGGCCTCCCAGAGCCCCCTCACTCCGAGGGCCGAGCACCCGCTCACACCCGGGCCCTGAAGGCCCGGCTTTTCCATCCTGTGCTGCGACCCGAGTCCCAGCCGGAGCTACGGTCGATTTCCGAGCGCTGCCCGTCTCCTGGCCACGGAGCGCGGCTTTCACTTGTTGTTGTTGTTAATTCACGCTGGTGAGACGGGCCGGAACCCGGGCCAGAGGGACGCTCTGAGTCTGCGGGTCTGTGGCGTCGGGCCTGCCGTTGTCTCATCGGCCGTGTCCTCAGGGGCTCAGTGACCCCGCCGTCGCCTCACGGGGGGTTTCCGTGGAAGCCTGCCGTGTTGGGGTGATCACCGCCCGCCAGGCGCTGTGCGAAGTGCTTGCGTGACTCTGCCCTGTCATTCTCGTGCCCACGCTCCGCGGGGGGCGTTGCGTTGTGAACCCATTTCCCAGATGAAGACAACGAGGAGGACTGGCGCGGACTCCCACCCAGGACAGGCCACAGCGTCCCTGGTGCTGGGCGCCACGTGTGTGTTCACTCCTCCACACGCTCATCGCCACGCCTGCGTGTGTAGACGCGTCCCCCTGGGATCCAGGATGCAGACGACACACGCTTTTCGGCCTAACAAGCCACACGCACGTTCCTACTCGGTGTCACGCAAGCAGAGCCTTTTGACAATCAGACACGTCTCTGCGGTTCTAAGCCGGTGTTTGGGGCCCGGGGAAACGGGCTGTGGCTGACATCACGGCACGCACGGGGCCTGAGCCCAGGGACCGGCAGCCGGCCCTCCTGGGACTATTTCTGCTCCGTCACAGTCACACGGCTCCGGAAAGGACGGGAGAGGCCGCGTCAGCTCCGGGGAAGCCGGGTGCCAGGAAGCCCTGGCCGTGGCGGGCAGGTGCCGTGGGCTGCGCGGGAGGCTCCAGGGCAGTTCTCTCCCGGGCGGTTTATCGAACTCCACTCAGGGCAGCCGCGCCTTCCCGCCCGTGGAAGCCTGGCTCGCGGCCGCCGACGGCTCGGGGCCAGGCCGTCCTCGCTGACGGGGAGATGGATGCGCAGCACTTGCCTGAATTATTTACAGCTCCTCGAAGAACAGACACGGCCGTGCGGGAGTGTGTTTCTGGCAGACGGCGCGACACTGCGGGATGGATGGGCCCGGCAGGGGCTGCGGGCGTTGGCTTCCGCTCTGGCTCGGCTCCGCGGGGTTAACTACAGCGCGCCTGCACTGCCCGTGAGCTCTCCTTCACAGCGAGGGAAACGTGGTCAATTACACCTCCCTCACTGGTTTGCTCGCTCATTCATCCATCCATCCATCCATCCATCCATCCATCCGTTCGTCCGTCCATCCATCCATCCATCCGTCCATCCATCCATCCGTCCATCCATCCATCCATCCATCCATCCATCCATCCATCCATCTCTTACGTTTCTAGTACGTTTCAGGCACAGGGTTAGGTCCCAAGAAAAACACCGCATTGTGTCTTTGTTTTTCAGTTCCTCACCTGAGGACATAGTCATTGATTCTCAGACAGAGGAAGGGGAGAGAGAGACAGAGGTGCCTGCTGTCCCAGGATGGAACCTGCAGAGATTGATTGTGCCCTGACCATCACTCGAACCCAGGACCTTTCCATGTACGGACACCAGCCGGGGCTCACGTGTGTCTTTTTTATTCTATGAAATAACTATGATACTACTTCCTCAACGTCCAAACTGTTGGTTATGACATAAAATTTTCAGACATGCGCAAGCATCTTGTGACGTTTAAAGCATAACACAAACTTTTAAAAACGTGCAGCGTAAATGTAGCAGGATACCGAATTAACACCCAGAAATCGAAGGCATTTTTATACACCAACAACGAGTTCTCAGAAAGAGAAACTAAAAAAACAACCCCATTTACCACTGCAACAAAAAATTAAGACACTTAGGAATAAACTTAACCAAGGAGACAAAAGACCTGTACTCGGAAAACTACGGGACGTTGAAAAAAGAGATAGAGGAAGGTATAAACAAGTGGAAGAACATAGCATGTTCATGGACTGGTAGAATTAACATCATTAAAATGTCCATACTATCCAAAGCAATCTATAGATTCAATGCAATCGCTATTAAAATACCAACGGCTTAATTCACAGATCTGGAACAAACATCACAAAAATTCATCTCTATATATAAAAGGCTAATATGCAAAGTGTCCCCTCGGGAGTTCGACCCAGAGACCAGGAGTTTGATCGCTCACTATGACGTGCGCTGACCACCAGGGGGCGGCGCGAAGTGAAGGAAGGCCCCAGCTGGCCTAGGGACCCTAACCATGCATGAATTTCATGCACTGGGCCTCTAGTATGGAATAATAATAATAAAAAAAGACCCCAAATAGCTGCAGCAATCTTGAGAAAGAAGAATAAAGTTGGAGGAATAAAACTGTTTTCTTAATTTCGTTTTTTGATTGTTCATTGTTAGTGTAGAGATTTACAACTTATTTTTGCACTATTATCTAGTTTCCTGAAAATTTGCTGAAGACATTTAATAATTCTAATATGTTTTGTGAATTCTTTAGGACAGTCTATGTACAAGATCATGTCATCTGCAAATATAGTTTTACTTCTTCCTTTCCCATCTGAATACCTTTTCTGCCCTTTTCTTACCTAATTGCTCTAACTAGAAACTCCAGCAGGAGGCTGAATAGAATTGCCAAGAATGGACACACTGTCCTGTTCCTGAGAGCCTTCGATCTTTTCCTACGACGTAAGATGCTAGTAGGAGCTTACTATGGATGCCTTTTATCAGGCTCAGGAAGGTCCTGTCTGCTATACACGGAATAGTGTCCATCCCCAATTCGTAAGTTGAAGCCAAAACCCTCGGTGTGGTTGCATTTGTAGAGTGCCTTTAAGAAGATAGTTAAGGTTAACTGAAATTATAAGGGTGGGGCCCTACTCTGATAGGACTGTTTTTATAAAAGGAAGAGACACCAGAACACTCTCTCTCTCTCTCTCCCCCCCCCCCCCCCAGAGGAAAGGCAATGTGAGGACACAGTCAGAGGGAGGCCTTCTGCCAGCTAGAAGGAGAGGCCTGATTAGGACTTGTATGTGATGGCAATTTCATCTTGGACTTCTAGCCTCAAAAACACCGAGAAAATAAATTTTTATTATTTAAGCCACCCAGTCCGTGATATTTTGTTACGACAGCCCTAGCAGACTAATGAATCATTAATTATTAGGTTGTGTGTGTGTGTGTGTTATTTTAATCACAAAGGGAGTGGATTTTTGTCAAATGATTTTTCTACATTTAGATCATTATATGTCTTTGCCCTTTATTTCATCGCTGATTTGTATAAAGTTAATTGATTTTCAGATGTTAAACCAACCTTGCATTCCTTTATCCACTATGTATACCATATATATATATATATATATATATATATATATATGTATGTATATATATATATATATATATATATATATATATATATATATATATATATATCCCATTTACCACTGCAACAAAAATTAATACATGCAAGTATATATACTTGGTGTGTACACACATGGTTTTTTATTCATTTAATATGTTGCTAGCTTTGGTTTGCTAGTATTTTTGCAGGTTTTTGCATTCATATTCTTAAGAGACATTGGTCTGTTTTCTTTGGTGACAACAAGGATTTCAGCGTCCACAGGAGGCCAGGAGCAAGGGCGGGTGGGGCGTGCTCCCAGGCGCCCAGCCAACCGGAGAGCCTTTCTCAATGACAGGACAGGCAGACGAGGCGGGACACTGGTTTACGCTCATCCTTCACACGTCTATGCAAAGCTCCCTCATCCGTGTATCCCAGGTGTAAAATTAGCTGCCGAGCTGGCTAAACAGGCGAGAGCTAAGCTCTGGCCGTGCAAGACAAGCAATAATCCGGGATCAGGGACGCTCCCAGCCCCTTTGTCGCTCTCCATTTAAAGAACGATCTGCGAAAAGCCTGTTTAAGCGCCACGAGCCTGTCCATTGTGCTCGGCTGAGGTCAGAACCAGGAAATGTCAGGATTCTTTCCCCAGTCGCTACGTTAACGGAACCAGTGAGCGAGGAGCAAGAGGCTACGGCTGCCAACATCTCCGAGATTGTAACCACATGGCCTCACTCACTTACTGTCTTCCCAGCAGGCTGTGTGCTTCACACACACACACACACACACACACACACACACACACACGCGTGTGCATTAATAGACATGTATGTCTCTCTGTGTGCCTGTGGTTAGACATAACTCTACGTCTGCACATTAGTGAGAATGATCAGGTGGCTCACAGAGACCTGGGATGGCTTAGGTCTACGGCAGACCTTGCTCTAATGGTTAGAAGATGCACGAGTACCTGGAAATCAGTTTCTCATCTTTGCCTCCTTATTTCTCATCATCATCGTGGCTCTGACATGGAGCTGAGCTCTGACATCTTAACCCTGAATGTTTAACTGGCGTCGCACAGGCCCGGGTGCACGCTCACCGCTCGCACTCGAGTGCAGAGCCGGAGGGAGGGGGGCTCGGCCGCTTCTCCCACCCCGGCCCGGGAGCTCACGCCCGGCAGCCACACCTTCCCCTCGCTCCGTCCGCTCCGTCCGCTTCTCCCACCCCGGCCCGGGAGCTCACGCCCGGCAGCCACACCCCCTCGCTCCATCTGCTCTGTCCGCTCCGTCCGGGCGCCTCCCTGCACACTGGTCTCCCTTCCACTTCCTGCCGGCGGGCGATTGCCCAGTCCCTGCGGCTGTTGCCCCACTTCCTCTCTCTGGAGAGGCTCCCGCACCCCTTTCCCAACTCCTCCCCGTGAGTGACGTGCCAGATGCTCTCCGCAGGAAGTCGGCCCTCGTCAGGCCCTCGCTCTGCCGCTCCTCTGGGCTCCCCCACCTGCAAACGGGGTGGGCTTTACAGAAGGAACCCCGTCCTCAGCCACGCAGGGAGGCAGAGAGGAGAGCCTAGGGGGCTCAGTCTGCCCAGCAGGACACGCCGACGGCGGCTGGGGGAAGCCACGGGGCTGAGCGCACTGTCTGGGGTGGGGGAGGCTGGACAGGGTGTCTGGGGGGCCCGTCTCAGTCACGGTTCCAGGAAAGCTGTCGGCTTTGAGAATGGCAGGAGGTGGCCGGCTCCCAGGGCTAGGTGAAGTATAGACCATGAGCACACAGGATGTCAGGGGGGATGGAAACATCTGGAAGATGGGTTTCCTGAGACGAGGTCCTAGCCACCGTGTGAGGTGTTCCAAGGCCAGATTCACGCCCAGGGGTTGGACCCAAAGCCATGTCCACCGGCAGGGGCAGCCGGGGGCTGGGGCCCAAGCAGGAGCCTGTGCAGCTTCGCGGGGAGTGACGCTGTGAGCCCCAGCGGCTGGGGGAGAGGAGGAGCGGGTGCGGCACTAGGGATCGCGGTGAGAACTGGCTCAGGAGCGGAGGCCGGGACAGGGATGCGTGGTCGGGGGCAGGCGGCTGTTTGATTGAAGTCTGAGCAGGTGGCGGGGAAAGGCCAAGGGCGGTGGGGTTACAGCCTCCAGGAGACCAGGCGCCGGGGAAGCTCCCACGTCCAGGGAGAGGCCTCACACGCTGCAGGGGGGAGAGGACCGACTCTGTCCCAGCATCACCCAGCGACCACATTCCCAGAAACCAGTGCATCCGGTGCAACTCCCAGGCGCTGCCGGGCACCCCAGCCTGGCTCTCAGCTCTCACAGCGCGCCAGTCCTGCCGGCGCCGTCCACGGTGCTGCGGGTCCGCTCCCGCCTCAGCAGCGTCGGAGTGACTGGGGCCGGGACAGTGGCCGATGCCCGAAGACCCGGGGAAACGCCCAGGATAGTTTCGGGAACTGTTCGTGTGACTTGAACGCTAATGTCCGCCCAAACCCCACCCGTTTTTTAAAAAAGATGTATTGACTTCAGAGAGGAAGGGAGAGGGAGAGAGATAGAAACATCCACGATGAGAGAGAATCATGGATCGGCTGCCTCCTGCACGCCCCACACTGGGGATCGAGCCCACAACCGGGCATGTGCCCTGAATGGAAATAGAACCGTGACCTGGTTCATAGGTCGACGCTCAACCACTGAGCCACCCGGCCGGGCCCAGCCCCTTGTATTGGGCAGTTAATTCACGTGTTGCCCACCCCCCCCCCCCGCTCCTTTTTCTAAACCATCTTGCCTGTACCAGTTGGGGTCTTGCTCTCTCGCTTTAAGAGACGCCCCACCTCATAGCAACTACCACAGATGGAACCTAGAGGCTCAGCTTAAGTGTGCGGGCATTTCACTTTAACTCCTGCCAGCATTCCCGAGGTTACAGCCACAGGGCATCCACCCAGCAGGTAAAGAGGCCGAGTGGGATGACACCCGGGTCCTCGAACACGTTCCGGCCTCAGTCGTCCTGACGAAGGGATGGGTGGGGAGATGGACAAAGCTACGAGCCCCGCATCCCTTAGAGATGCCACATCTCCCGACCTTCGCGTGTTCCGTGAACTCTCACCTGCGCGTGACCTGCTCTGTGTTTTATCATCACGTTGGCACGCTAACGCCTCAGGGCGTCATTGCTGACCGGCCTCATGGGGCCTCCCTCCAGGGAGTCCCCAGTCCCTTCGGACCGACCTCCACCCCTGCCTTGGATGCTGAGACCTGACCCTGAAGAGCCCCAGGGCGCTCCCAGGGAGGCAGACCCACCCCTGTGCCCTGATGCACCCCACTCTGTCTGAGGTCGGGGTGGGGGCCTCAGGCTGCATCCCTAAGGAGCCCCCAGGTGACTCAGCGCTGCGGCTGGGGGTTTGAGTGACAGGCTCAGGTGGTAGCATCGCGGGCTCGTCCGCAGTGGCTGCTCCACTTCCCCCTCAGCCTCATCACCGGGCAAGTCCCTGCGCCCCCCCAGCCCGCCCCCCAGGCTCCCGTGAGGTCATGGATGACCCCGGTTCACTGGTTCCTTCCCTTCCCACGGGCCCTTCCCTTTGCCCACCTGAGCCCCTCTTCCAGCCAGGCTCTGGCCTCCCTGTTGGGGGACCCCACCAGCAGGGACACCCCTGGGGCCTGGGCTTGGCCCCAGCACGCTCTCAGCGGTGGCCCAGGGACTGCAGCCCCCACATCCGCTCTTCCTGGGCCCGGGGTTCGACACCGCCCACCCCCAGGGCTGCTGACCGGAGAGGGGGTCTCGCTTCGGTGCTGAACGGCCTTGGTTCATTCTCAGGGCGCGCTGCCTCCCGTGAGCTGCTGCTCTGAGCGGGCTCCGGCCCGCACGCCCCGGAGGCCGGGTGACAAGGGGCAACCGGAGAAGTGGTTCCTTCTAAGCATCTAAAGATCACCCCGAATCCAGCCGGCCTGGCCCAGCGGACGAGCGTCGACCCAGGAACCAGGAGGTCAGGGTTCGATTCCCGGTCAGGGCACAGGCCCGGGTTGTGGGCTCCATCCCCAGTGGGGGGCGTGCAGGAGGCAGCCGATCCAGGATTCTCTCATCATGGATGTCTCTCTCCCTCTCTCTCTCTCTCAGAGATCAATAAAAATACACGTAACAAAAGCCCACTCTGACTTCGCCTCCACGTGAGATGCCACAGACGGTGGAGCGAGCGGAGCCGGGGCCCAGTTCCCGGCTGCGAGGGAGGAAGCGGCCGCGCTCCTGAGACGGGAAAGCCGAGCCGCCCGTGATTACCAAAGGCCGGGCAAGAAGAATGTCGTCTCGGGTGGAAATTGCTGCCCTTGGGCAACAGGAAAAGGCGGCCATTACATTAGAAGTAGGAAGCGGGAGGTAATGAAATCGCCGCGGAGCGCGGCGCAATCAGGCGGGTTTGCATCATTTCCACGGCCCCTGTCTCTCGGGCATTTAAACCTCATCCCTCAGGTCAGCGGCAGATGAGCAGGAGATTGGCACGGCCGCCGTTATGATCGTCATTGGAGACGAACGCCGCTCAGTGTCAGTCCAATGGCCACGAGACGCCGGAGACGCCGGCACCCGAGGGCCGAGCTGGGAGTCGCACTCCGAGAGGCCGGCGCGGGCCGCGGGGTCACGGGGAGTCGCTGAGGCTGCGGCTCAGTACAGTGTGTTCCCCCAACACGCGTGGGATCCCGTTAACCACATCCCTGGCCCGCACGCCGGACATGCCAGGCCGCCGGGGGGTCGGGTTCTCGGGGAGAAATCGGGCAAAAAGGACATTCCCCAGCGCGGCGGACAGGAGCTTACCCCCAGGCCCCTGGAATGGCCTGCCGGTCACACGAGGTTCCCGCCCGAGCGGCCACGGCTGCAGGAGCCACACAAGCGGAGGCCACGTGGCCTCCTCTTTCTGTGGCTTCAGAACACGGGGCTCCGAGAGGGGAGCCCCTGATGGACAAGTTAGGGCCCACGTCGGCCAGAGGCTCCTGACCCCCGTGTGGTGGGTGGTCCCCTCCCCCTGGCCCGCCCTCTGCCCGCAGGCTGCTCTAAGGTGGGGTGCACATGGGGAGACAGCAGGGAGGCTGACCCTGCCCCCTGCCCCTGCCCCCCCCCCCCGAGTGGCCCAGGAGACCTGGCCGAGTGAAATCTCCCACGCTCAGCCCGTGGGCCGCTCGTGGCCTATGCCTGGGACAGCCGTGACCTGCCCAGTGACACGCATGGAGGTTAAAGGGTCCGCAGGGCACGAGGAAATGGTGGCGGGCAGCCCCCCCCCCCCCCCACCCCAGCAAAACCCCAGCGGAGCTCGGGCCTCGGTCCCCAGGATGGCGCCGTGGAGGGAGGGGCAGGCGGCCTTCTGGGCAGAGGAGGGCAGGTTGGGCCCAGTGGGAGGGGCTCGCTCAGTGCCACTCAGAGCATCACGGGCCGAGCCAGGTGAGCACCAGGGCGCGGGGTGCAGGGCCGGGCCTCTCCCCCGGCGCCTCCAAGGCGCGAGCACAGGGCTCTGGGAAAGGCAGGCCTGGGCTGGGGGTCAGCGGGAACGGCCGACGTCAGGACCCCAGATCACTTCTACAAGCGAAGGCCCGGGAGAGTTTGTCACGGAAGTCACGGGCTCTTCTCCCCCCCCACCCCCGCCCCTCCCTGTCACGCGCACACACTGCCCACCTCTCACTCTTCCGCCTTCTCCTCTCAAATCCAGATCCCAGCTCCTAACCGATGCCGTTTGGAGGCGCCACCCTGAGCCCCCGCGGCGGAGGCAGGGCTGGCAGGGACAGCCTCAGACGCGGGACAAGTTCACCCGGAGGACCCAGGAGGCTGAGCAGA
>NC_072486.1:1045000-1132500 GCF_027574615.1 Eptesicus fuscus | reverse complement strand
CTAGGAGGAAGACTGCACCAGCCACAGCGACCAGCCAACTTCTCTACCACCTGTGGGCCACAGGCACCCACAAGGTCTGGAGCTCGGCCTGGGAGGGAAGCCTCAGGGCCTGGGCTCCTTCCCCTGGGCCTCCCTTCTGGCCCAAGGTCTGCTCCAGGGGCCTCTTTCACTCCTCCTCCCGGACAGGAAATCTGGAAAATTACCTGGAGTGAATGCCACTGAGTGGGACCAACCACCAAAGAAAAAGCATGGCTCAGCAAAAAAATCAAAACCATGACTCAGCAAAAGATCAAGGTTAGGGTTAGGTTGTTAGGGTTAGGATTAGGAGTTATGTTGTGTCATAAATCAGTGAGTGAGATATAAGACGCCTTAATGAGCCAATTAACCCTTTGCACTCGCTTGCTTTTTTCTCGATTCCTTTATTCTACTTGGGATTTAATTTTTTAAATACCTCAGATTTTACAAAGCGCGGCAGTAAAATAAAAACTGGAGTTTCTTTTCATACAAACTTATTTATTTTGATTTTTTTATATTTCAAATTATTGATACATTCAATAACCGTCACACTCGACATCCGAGTGCAAAAGGTTAATTAGGAGTCGTTTATTGCACGAGGCCCAGAGGGAGGTGTTTCTTCCAAATCTCTGAGCGAAGTCACATAGGAAGTTTCCCATATTTATAACTTTTGAGCTTCTGTGTCTGCAGATTTTACAACGAGCTCTGTGTGAGTTATTGTTACAGACAGTTTGTAATCTTGGATACATGAAGAACAGACATTTGGCATAAGAATATGGGAATTATTATCAGTATTAGTCCATTACATTAGATGGCTAGTTTGCAAGGTCAGACAGTTAACTTTTTCTCTTTTTCTATTATTCAGACTCAAACAGTTATTTTATAGACTTTCTCTTTTTCTATTATTCAGACTCAAACAGTTATTTTATAGACTAAGAGACTGTCTAAAAATGACAGAGTTTGCAGAATAAGGGACTATATAACAATAGCAGAGAATTTCAAACAGCAGTTTTTATACAAGATGGAGGTTACTATGCTTCATTCCCCACTGGTTTTATGTAAATGAGTAAAATCATTGACTCTTGGGGGTTGTTAACATTGTTAACCTACTCAGTTTTGAGGTTTTCTTTACTGAGTCCTATAAAGAGAATTAATAATATGGCGCATGTGAAAGTTTTATTTTTAGAGAATTGCTGCCTTAACCTTTTGCACTCGGATGTCGAGTGCAAATTACTCTTTGAATGTATCAATAATTTGAAATATAAAAAAATCCAAATAAATAAGTTTGTATGAAAAGAAACTCCAGTTTTTTATTCTACTGCCGCGCTTTGTAAAATCTGGGGTATTTAAAAAATTAAATCCCGAGTAGAATAAAGGAATCGAGAAAAAAGCAAGCGAGTGCAAAGGGTTAAGCCACGTTGGTATCCCGTCAACCTTGAGTGCCATGGGGGAGGTCAGGATGATAGTATGTGGTCCCCTCTAGGTAGGAGTCAGTCCTTGGGTGGTAAATTTCTTTACCCAGAGTCACCAGGGCGAAAGGGATGAACCAGATCAGAAGTTGGTACAGGCAGAGCATCTCGGACGTGCTTCTGGATTTCTTCCTGGGTGGACTGTGAAGCCTGTAAGGACTTGAGTAAAAATTGGTTATGGAATTCAGCTTTTATTTTTTTCTCTAAGTTTTGAGAGTGTTGGAGGGGGCCTCCCAAACATGATTCCATATGGAGAGAACCCCACTTGGTATGGAGTGCACCTTGCCCTGAGCAGAGTAGAAGGGGAGTAAAGTGGCCCAATTTTCACTGGTTTCTGAGGTAATTTGGTGAGGACATCCTTTAAGGTCCTATTCATGTGCTCTACCTGCCCAGAGATTTTGGGGGCCGGTAGGCCCAATGTAGCTTCTAATTAATATTTAATGTTTTTGCTACATTCTGTGAAATTTTGGGTATAAAAGCAGGCTTTTTGTCTGATCCTAAAGTTACAGATAAGCCAAATCTGGGGACTATTTCCTGGAGTAACTTCCTAGCTACTATGGTGGCTGTTTCTGTCTTAGTCGGGTAGGTCAGGGTCTGGAAGAGTCACTAGAATCTGTAGAGGCCCCACTGGCTTTGGGGCAGCCTCCTGTGCTGCTTCGTCTGCTTCCTTGACAAATATAGTAGCGGCTGCTACTGCCCAGAAGCAGGCGGGCTACCCAGACGCAATGGGGTCTAGTCTTTTGGATAAGTGGGCTAACGGCCTTTTTTAGGGCCTGAGACTTTGGGTAAGAACCCCTTTGACTATGCCCCTTGTCTCACATACATAGAGGCGGAAAGACCTAGTTACATCTGGTAGTGCAAGGCCCATTGTCCTTACTCTGCTCATGTCTGTCTTACTGCCTAATACATTACCTCAAGGGTCCTGGCTCTGAATTCTGTTAGGGGAAATGGACATCAGTGGGGCTCCTCTATCTACTTCCATGCTGAATACGGGCGAAGTTTTCTTTCAGAGCCAAGAGATCCTTGCTGTCTGTCAGAGGGACGATGAGGCCTGAGCACAGAAGGAGGTGGGCTTGTGACCTGGCAGAGAAAACCTGTAGCAATTAGAATAGCAAGAGTTACAGCAAATGGTCTGGTGCAGTGGTCGGCAAACTCATTAGTCAGCAGAGCCAAATACCAACAGTACAACGACTGAAATTTCTTTTGAGAGCCGAAAACCGACTTCTGCGCATGGGCCGCGAAGTTTCAATCGCACTGTACGTGCGCGCCCACACGTGGTATTTTGTGGAAGAGCCACACTCAAGGGGCCAAAGAGCCACATGTGGCTCGCGAGCCGCTGTTTGCCGACCACTGGTCTGGTGGAAGGGAAAGAAAACATTTCAGTTTTAATAACTTCCATTGAAATAGAATTTTTCTCCTTAAAATTACCCTTAGGTTTATTAAAAGGGCTAAATTAAGACTAATTGATCTATTGTATTCAGTTTGGCCTGATTGTTTGCATAAACACAATAAGGATGGTAACTGACTACCTTTGCCGGAATTTCATGATTGAATCTCAATGTGCCCCGTAGGGCCAGGAAGCCAAGCCATCCGGCTGCCGTCAGGCCTGCCTTGGTATCTGCTGAGTTAGGTGAATCCTCACCTGCAGTGGCTCTACCCGGGCCCATGCCCTAGGCTTCAAGGCCCATCTCAGCAGCCCTCCTACCCGTTGTGGCTCAGAGTGCGTGGGGGATCCGCAGGGACGCAGAGGCACCCTTATTGCTCCCCTTCTACTCTGACCAACCGCCAGCGATGGCAGGGTTTGGGCGTGACGCTCTAGTGCCATCTGTTTTCAGGGCTACCAAGCAGGATGCCCGGCTTCCCCCATGGCACTCTTATTGGCTTCAGGTCTTCAGAGTTCAGGCAGGGCTCTTTAAAACATGATACTCCAGTCAAAGTTTCCGGTCAATAAAACCACCATTGGAAACCGGTCTTATTGAATTTATGCAAAGAAATGTATTGCCATGATTTATTAAGCATTGCCAGATTTCAGAGGAAAAAATATATTGATCTGCTTTAAGATCTTCTGATTTTCCTTGTCAGTCCTTTTTATGGATTCTTCAGAGCAATATTTTTCTAAATGTATTATAACAAAACAGTAACTGTCTTTAAATGGCAAGAAGAAATTTAAAATGTGTTTACACTCAAATAGACAGTCACAGCTGTCCCTGGAGTAGGGTTCCCCCTGCTTGACTTTGTCCTTAAACTACATATGGTCTCTGGGAGGGTGACACGCCCGGTCAGAACGGACTAGGGAGTAGCTCTTCCACATGAGCTTTGTTCCTTCACAGGGTCTCACATGTCACAGGACCTCACAGGGTCTGTAACTCCTGTGACAGAGGGCTGGTGCTCACCACTCCCCTCCATTCCATACAGGCCTCCCCCACTATCCTAAAGTTGAGGTTTGTGCCACCCCTGACATGGGCATGGCCACACAGGCCTGCAGGGCAGTACACAGACTGCGACTGTCTCTCAATAGAGACCAAAACCTGATGGGTACTTTCCTTTGCCCATTTGGGCACCTGCCCTTTCGGCAACTGCATTCAAATCTGCAAGAGAATTAAAGGTTCATATAATATATTTACATAATGAAGTATAACATTGGCACTGCGGCCGCTTCCGGCAGCTAAATCTTCTGCGACCAGACATGACACGTGGTAGGGCTATACAAACATCTAGGGAGGTGGCTAAAGTCCATCTTTACCTTCCCACACAGAGCAAAACTGTCCTTGTCTCTCTGGAGTCGTGTCCATGAAGACGCAGGCATCATCTAAGTCTATTATACAGTTTTCTGCAGGCCACTGTCAGGGCTGTGCGTGGCGGCCTGTTCTTCTGTCCAGCCACAAACACAGTCTGTCGATTTCCCTAAAGTGCATTCTGGCACGGGAGAAGGTTGTTTTGCTGTAAACAGGCAGCTTGACCCTACACAACTGGGCCTGGACCTCTGCCCAGCAAACTGCAGTCTGTAAGTTCAGTGTGCAGCCTCCGGGCCTCCTGACCCTTTAAACCACCAGGGTGGCTGCGGACTTTAGCTCCTTCTCTTCTCTGCCTGGCTCCGGTTTTGACTGCTTCTTTCCTGCCTGTTACTGAAACCTTACTCTGTCCCTTCTTATTAGATACATAACCTTTATAAATTTTACACTTTTAAATTAGTCTTCAAACTTTCTTTTCTATGTTCTTTAAAAATGCATAACCATGCCTCAGACCTTCTATTCAGTAATTTCTTGTTCTTAGAAACCTCAATTCTTTGATGATTACCAAAAAGTAGACAGTCAGCATTTCTTAGATTAACATTTATGAACACATTTTAAATGTACTTTTTCAAGAAAATATAACTAGTCTTCTGTGATAAAACTAAGAACAGGTAAATTAAAACTTGTCTAGTAAAAACTGCTATGTTTTTCCTTATGTAATTTCAAGTATATTGTATCAGTCTAATTTAGTTCAAAAATATTTCTTTTTGAGAGAGAGAGAGAGAGGAGATGAGAGAGAGAGAGAGAGAGGATAGAGAGAGAGAGAGAGATTTGTGTTATCTCAGAGAGATTTGTGTTATCTCAGGGCCCTTGAGATCCCGCAAAACTGCCTTTCAGTTAAATTCTTGAAATATTACATTCGGAAAAGCTGTTAAATATACTTAATCTAAATATTATTAAAACTTAAACCAGTTGTAACTTTAAAGATTTGGTAGAATTAATTCCTTTTAATCCAGCCAATAAAATATTGTATTTCCAAGTTTCTCTGCTTGAACATTCCCACCGCCCAAGAAGCGCCCAGTAGCACCGCCCTACCCGGCTTGGAGGCAAACTTTGTTCCCTTGGAAACTCCGGCAGCCAGAGGGGAGATAAGAGAACTGTAAACAACAAGTCCTTTGTTCCTTGAAATTTACTACTTTGTTGCAAAAAGTTAACTTGAAGAAACCCCTCTCTTGCTTTTCTTACACGCAATCTTGGAACCTAGCTGGCTTTGTTTGCTTTGGGCTGCACCCTTCACAAATTTATACCTTTAAATCTACCCCAGAATTCCAAAATTACCACCTGATACAGTAAAATCACAAATCAGGGAAAAGCACATTAAAAGTTCCCTACTGTACAAACATAGACAGAAATTTCATAGCTAGGTTGGATGATTCCCTCCTTGACAGAAAGCGAACGTCTCTGGGGTGTGGGTGGCGGGGGGTCCAAGCAATAGCTCAAAGCCTTGGCAGTCCGTCACAGCGTTCAGCCTTCAGTAAATCAAACGTGTTTGGCCAGACGGATCAACAGAAGTGCAAAATAAATCAAAATAGCTTTCGCGTTTATGCAGGCTCTCACACTTACATTTATAGACCAGTTAATGAACAGATAATTATGCCAAGACAGACAGACAGACATCCATACGCACACTCTCTCAGTAGACTAGCCCGAATGGGAGCTGAGCAGATAACCAAAACACTGCCCAACGCCCCTAATGGACACGGGTCACTCCCGGCACCCACTCCCGGCCCCAGAACAAAATTCTTGACCACGTCTCGGTGAGAACCTGCCGGAGGAGGTAAGACTGCGTCCAGTCCCCCTTCTCAGTAGCCAAGCGGCTAGTCCCAAGCAAACAAACAGAAAAGTGAACTCAGAATTCCTTAATCGAATTTGAATTCCCTAACCTCGAGGTTTTTTTCCGATGACTCCAAAAGAATGCAGGAGCGTGTCAGGTGTCCCTTGTCTGGCTCTCAGACCACAGAGAAGCGTCTCTGAGGCCCTGGAACTTCATCAGGTGGCACCTCCCCTAGAGATCCCCGGGGCCTGGCAGCCAGCCGGGGAGGCGTCCGTCCCAGGTGTCGGAGACCAGGTGCCGGTAGGCCCCTATCGCTTATCTCAGAACCTCCAAATGTTGTGTCCTAAATCAGCGAGATACAAGACGCCTTAACGAGCCAATTAATTAGGAGTCGTTTATTGTGCGCGGCCCAGAGGGAGGAGTTTCTTCCAAATCTCTGAGCGAAGTCACACAGGAAGTTTCCCGTATTTATAACTTTTGAGCTTCTGTGTCTGCAGATTTTACAACGAGCTCTGTGTGAGTTATTGTTACAGACAGTTTGTAATCTTGGATACATGAAGAACAGACATTTGGCGTAAGAATATGGGAATTATTATCAGTATTAGTCCATTACGTTAGATGGCTAGTTTGCAAGGTCAGACAGTTAAGTTTTTCTCTTTCTCTATTATTCAGACTAAAACAGTTATTTTACAGACTAAGAGACTGTCTAAAAATGACAGTTTACAGCACAAGGGGCTATATAACAATAGCAGAGAATTTCAAACAGCAGTTTTTATACAAGATGGAGGCTAGCTACTATGCTTGTTATGTTTAGGTTTAGACTTAGGTTTAGGATGTATGGTTAGGGTTATGATAAGGGTTAGGGTTAGGTTTTCAGGTTAGGGTGAGGGTTAGGATTTGGGGTCAAAGTTAGGGTTAGAGTTAGGGTTAGGGTTTAGGGTTAGGAGCTATGATTTAGGGTTTCGGTTGGGGTTAGGTTTTAGGATTAAGTATTAGGGTTATGATTTAGGGTTGGGATTAGGATTTAGGGTTAGGATTTCGATTTCAGGTTAGGGTTAGGGTTAGGATATCAGGTTAGGGTTAAGATTTCCGTTTAGGGTTACGGTTAGGATTTCAGGTCGGTTAGGATTTCAGATTAGGATTAGGATTTAGGGTTAGGTATTCAGATTAGGGTTAGGGTTGGGTTAGGGTTTCAGGTTAGGGTTAGGGTTTCAGGATAGGGTTAGAGTTAGGGTTTCAGGCTAGGGTTAGGGTTAGGGTTTCAGGATAGGGTTAGGGTTAAGGTTTCAGGTTAGGGTTAGGGTTAGGTTTCAGGCTAGGGTTAGGGTTTCAGGCTTGTGTTAGGGTTAGGGTTTCAGGGTTAGGGTTAGGGTTAGGGTTAGGGTTTCAGGCTAGGGTTAGGGTTTCAGGCTAGGGTTAGGGTTACAGGATAGGGTTAGGGTTTCAGGCTAGGGTTAGGGTTTCAGGCTAAGGTTAGGGTTAGGGTTAGGTTTTCAGGCTAGGGTTAGGGTTAGGGTTAGGGTTTCTGGCTAGGGTTAGTGTTAGGGTTTCAGGCTAGGGTTAGGGTTAGGGTTTCTGGCTAATGTTAGGGTTAGGGTTTCAGGCTAGGGTTAGGGTTACATGATAGGGTTAGGGTTTCAGGCTAGGGTTAGGGTTTCAGGATAAGGTTAGGGTTAGGGTTACGGTTTCTGGCTAAGGTTAGGGTTAGGGTTAGGGTTAGGGTTTCAGGCTAGGGTTAGGGTTAGGGTTTCAGGCTAGGGTTAGGGTTAGGGTTTCAGGCTAGGGTTAGGGTTTCAGGCTAGGGTTAGGATTTCAGGATAGGGTTAGGGTTTCTGGCTAGGGTTAGGGTTAGTGCTTCAGACTTACGTTAGGGTTTCAGGATATGGTTAGGGTTTCAGTCTTGGGTTAGTGTTTCAGGCTTGTGTTAGGGTTAGGGTTATGGTTTCTGGCTAAGGTTAGGGTTAGGGTTAGGGTTAGGGTTAGGGTTAGGGTTTCAGGATAGGGCTAGGGTTAGGGTTTCAGGCTAGGTTTAGGGTTTCAGGCTAGGGTTAGGTTAGGGTTTCAGGCTAGGGTTAGGGTTACACGATAGGGTTAGGGTTTCAGGCTAGGGTTAGGGTTAGGGTTTCAGGCTAGGGTTAGGGTTAGGGTTTCAGGCTAGGGTTAGGGTTTCAGGCTAGGGTTAGGGTTAGGGTTTCTGGCTAGGGTTAGGGTTAGGGTTTCAGGCTAGGGTTAGGGTTAGGGTTTCAGGCTAGGGTTAGGGTTTCAGGCTAGGGTTAGGGTTAGGGTTTCAGGCTAGGGTTAGGGTTAGGGTTTCAGGCTAAGGTTAGGGTTTCAGGCTAGGGTTAGGGTTAGGGTTTTAGTCTTGGGTTAGGGTTTCAGGCTAGGGTTAGGGTTTCAGGATAGGGTTAGGGTTAGGGTTAGGGTTTCAGGCTAGGGTTAGGGTTTCAGGCTAGGGTTAGTGTTAGGTTTCAGGATAGGGTTAGGGTTTCAGGCTAGGGTTAGGGTTTCAGGCTAGGGTTATGGTTTCAGGCTAAGGTTAGGGTTAGGGTTAGGGTTAGGGTTAGGGTTAGGGTTAGGGTTAGGGTTAGGGTTAGGGTTAGGGTTAGGGTTAGGGTTAGGGTTAGGGTTAGGGTTTCAGGCTAGGGTTAGGGTTAGGATTTCAGGCTAGAGTTAGGGTTTCAGGATAGGGTTAGGGTTAGGGTTTCAAGGTAGGATTAGGGTTAGGGTTTCAGGCTAAGGTTAGGGTTTCAGGCTAGGGTTAGGGTTAGGGTTTTAGTCTTGGGTTAGGGTTTCAGGCTAGGGTTAGGGTTTCAGGCTAGGGTTAGGGTTAGGGTTAGGGTTTCAGGCTAGGGTTAGGGTTTTAAGCTAGGGTTAGTGTTACGGTTTCAGGATAGGGTTAGGGTTTCAGGCTAGGGTTAGGGTTTCAGGATAGGGTTAGGGTTTCAGGCTAGGGTTAGGGTTTCAGGATAGGGTTAGGGTTTCAGGCTAGGGTTAGGTTTCAGGCTAGGGTTAGTGTTAGGGTTCCAGGCTAGGGTTAGGGTT
This sequence comes from Eptesicus fuscus, assembly GCF_027574615.1. Lineage (NCBI taxonomy): Eukaryota > Metazoa > Chordata > Mammalia > Chiroptera > Vespertilionidae > Eptesicus > Eptesicus fuscus. The sequence goes on along the minus strand of NC_072486.1, from coordinate 1,123,408 downwards.
TTAGGCTAGGGTTAGGGTTTCAGGATAGGGTTAGGGTTAGGGTTTCAGGCTAGGGTTAGGGTTTCAGGCTAGGGTTAGGGTTTCAGGATAGGGTTAGGGTTAGGTTTCAGGCTAGGGTTAGGGTTAGGGTTTCAGGCTAGGGTTAGGGTTTCAGGCTAGGGTTAGGGTTAGGGTTTCAGGCTAGGGCTAGGGTTAGGGTTTCAGGCTAGGTTTAGGGTTTCAGGCTAGGGTTAGGGTTAGGGTCAGGGATAGGGTTAGTGTTAGGGTTTCAGGCTAGGGTTAGGGTTTCAGGATAGGGTTAGGGTTCCAGGCTAGGGTTAGCGTTTCAGGATAGGGTTAGGGTTGGGGTTTCTGGCTTATATTAGGGTTTCAGTATATGGTTAGGGTTAGGGTTAGGGTTAGGGTTAGTGTTAGGGTTTCAGGCTAGGGTTAGGGTTTCAGGATAGGGTTAGGGTTTCAGGCTAGGGTTAGGGTTAGGGTTTTAGGCTAGGGTTAGGGTTTCAGGCTAGGGTTAGGGTTTCAGGATAGGGTTAGGGTTAGGGTTTCAGGCTAGGGTTAGGGTTAGGGTTTCAGTCTTGGGTTAGTGTTTCAGGCTAGGGTTAGGGTTTTAGGCTTGTTTTAGGGTTAGGGTTTCAGGGTTAGGGTTAGGGTTAGGCTTAGGGTTTCAGGCTAGGGTTAGGGTTTCAGGCTAGGGTTAGGGTTACAGGATAGGGTTTGGGTTTCAGGATAGGGTTAGAGTTTCAGGATAAGGTTAGGGTTAGGGTTATGGGTTAGGGTTAGGGTTAGGGTTAGGGTTAGGATTTAGGCTAGGGTTAGGGTTAGGGTTTCAGATTAGGTATAGGGTTTCAGGCTAGGGTTAGGGTTTCAGGCTTGGGTTCAGGTTAGGGTTTCAGGCTAGCGTAGGATTAGGGTAACAGGATAGCGTTAGGGTTTCAGGTTAGGGTTAGGGTTTCAGGATAGGATTAGGGTTAGGGTTATGGTTTCTGGCTAAGGTTAGGGTTAGGGTTAGGGTTACGGTTTCTGGCTAATGTTAGGGTTAGGGTTTCAGGCTAGGGTTAGGGTTAGGGTTTCAGGCTAGGGTTAGGGTTTCAGGCTAGGGTTAGGATTTCAGGATAGGGTTAGGGTTTCTGGCTAAGGTTAGGGTTAGTGTTTCAGGTTAGGGCTAGGGTTTCAGGCTAGGGTTTGGGTTTCAGGCTAGGGTTCCGGTTAGGATTTCAGGGTTAGGGTTAGGGCTAGGGTTAGGGTTAGGATTTAGGCTAGGGTTAGGGTTTCAGGATAGGGTTAGGGTTAGGGTTTCAGGCTAGGTTTAGGGTTTCAGGCTAGGGTTAGGGTTAGGGTTTCAGGCTAGGGCTAGGGTTAGGGTTTCAGGCTAGGGTTAGGGTTTCATGCTAGGGTTAGGGTTAGGGTTAGGGTTAGGGTTAGGGTTAGGGTTAGGGTTTCAGGCTAGAGTTAGGGTTTCAGGATAGGGTTAGGGTTCCAGGCTAGGGTTAGCGTTTCAGGATAGGGTTAGGGTTGGGGTTTCTGGCTTATATTAGGGTTTCTGGATAAGGTTAGGGTTAGGGTTAGGGTTAGGGTTAGGGTTTCAGGCTAGGGTTAGGGTTTCAGGCTAGGGTTAGGGTTTCAGGCTAGGGTTAGGGTTTCAGGCTAGGGTTAGGGTTTCAGGCTAGGGTTAGGGTTTCAGGATAGGGTTAGGGTTAGGGTTTCAGGCTAGGGTTAGGGTTTCAGGCTAGGGTTAGGGTTTCAGGCTAGGGTTAGGGTTAGGATTTCAGGCTAGGGTTAGGGTTAGGGTTTCAGGCTAGGGTTAGGATTTCAGGCTAGGGTTAGGGTTAGGGTTTCAGGCTAGGGTTAGGGTTTCAGGATAGGGTTAGGTTTTCAGGCTAGGGTTAGGGTTTCAGGCTAGGATTAGGGTTAGGGTTTCAGGCTAGGGTTAGGGTTAGGTTTTCAGGATAGGTTTAGGGTTTCAGGATAGGTTTAGGGTTAGGGTTTCAGGCTAGGGTTAGGGTTTCAGGCTAGGGTTAGGGTTAGGGTTAGGGTTAGTGTTAGGGTTTCAGGCTAGGGTTAGGGTTTCAGGATAGGGTTAGGGTTTCAGGCTAGGGTTAGGGTTTCAGGATAGGGTTAGGGTTAGGGTTTCCGGCTTATGTTAGGGTTTCAGGATATGGTTAGGGTTAGGGTTAGGGTTAGGGTTTCAGGCTAGGGTTAGGGTTTCAGGCTAGGGTTAGGGTTTCAGGATAGGGTTAGGGTTTCAGTATAGGGTTAGGGTTAGGGTTTCAGGCTAGGGTTAGGGTTTCAGGCTAGGGTTAGGGTTAGGGTTCCAGGCTAGGGTTAGGGTTTTAAGCTAGGGCTAGGGTTTCAGACTAGGGTTAGGGTTAGGGTTCCAGGCTAGGGTTAGGGTTTTAGGCTAGGGTTAGGGTTTCAGGCTAGGGTTAGGGTTTCAGGGTAGGGTTAGGGTTTCAGGCTAGGGTTAGGGTTTCAGGATAGGGTTAGGATTTCAGGCTAGGGTTAGGGTTTCAGGCTAGGGTTAAGTTTTTCAGGATATGGTTAGGGTTAGGGTTTCAGGCTAGGGTTAGGTTAGGGTTTCATGCTTGGGTTAGGTTTCCAGGGTAGGGTTAGGGTGTCAGGATAGGGTTAGGGTTAGAGTTTCAGGATAGGGTTAGGGTTAGGGTTTCAGGCTAATATTGTGGTTTCAGTATAGGGTTAGGGTTAGGGTTTCAGGCTAGTATTAGGATTGCAGGCTAGCGTTAGGGTTTCAGGGTGGGGTTGAGGTTAGGTTTTCGGGCTAGGGTTGGGTTTAAGATTTCAGGTTAGTGTTTGGGTTTCAGGATAGGTTTAGGGTTAAGGGTTCTGGATAGGGTTAGGGTTAGGGTTTCAGTCTAGGGTTCGGGTTAGGGTTTCATGCTAGGTTTAGGGGGTAGCGTTTCAGGCTAGGTTTAGGGTTAGGGTTTCAGGTCAGGGTTAGGGTTAAGTTTATGGTTTCAGGCTAGGGTTACTGTTTCAGGCTTGGTTTATTAGGGTTACGGTTTCTGGCTAGTGTTAAGGTTAGGGTATCAGGCTAGTGTTAGGCTTTCAGGCTAGGGTTAGGGTTAGGGTTTCTGGCTAGGGTTAGGGTTAGGGTTTCAGGCTAGGGTTAGGATTTCAGGCTAGGGTTAGGTTTAGGGTTTCAGGTTAGAGTTAGGGTTAGGGCTTCAGGTTAAGGTTTCAGGCTAGGGTTAGAGTTACGGTTTCAGGATAGGTGAGGGTTAGGGTTAGGGTTAGGGTTAGGGTTAGGGTTAGGGTTTCAGGATTGGGTTAGGTTAGGGTTAGGGTTAGGGTTAGGGCTTCAGGTTAAGGTTTCAGGCTAGGGTTAGAGTTTCGGTTTCAGGATAGGTTAGGGTTTCAGGATTGGGTTAGGTTAGGGTGTCAGGTTAGGGTTAGGGTTTCAGGATTGGGTTAGGGTTATGGTTTCAGGTTAGAGTTAGGGTTAGGGCTTCAGGTTAAGGTTTCAGGCTAGGGTTAGAGTTACGGTTTCAGGATAGGTGAGGGTTAGGGTTTCAGGATTGGGTTAGGTTAGGGTGTCAGGTTAGGATTATGATTTAGGACCGGCGTGTTTATCCTGAGACTCTGTGCGGGGTTTGTTTGGATTTCTCTGTGTTGGCTTTTTCCAGGTATTTTCCTTGGAAGCCAGCCAGGCTGCCTTCCTGTTCAGGCAACATCAGATCTGAGACTGCCCACATCTGCACGGAGGCCCTGGCCCTGCTGGTGGTTTTGCTTTTCATAATCTCCCAGTGGGTCCAGCAAAGCTCACAACCTCGGTCTCAGTCACCCAGGATTTAGGAAAATCCTTCTCCAGGTGCAAGGAAAAGGACAGCCAGCGCCGTGGAGACACGCGGAAGGGATGGGTGGTGGGTGGGGAGGGTGAGGGGTAGGGGGTGGCTGCGCCGGGGGGGCGGGGGCACAGGCTTCCTCCACAGTGGTCAGAGACACTGGGCCTTGAGTGCCCTGGAGCCAGTGTTGACTCCACGTTTGCTTCCGTATAAAAGGATGAAATGTATGTGCACACACGTACGTATCCCATTGTTCCAGGCATGTGGTATACAATCTGCACATTTCTGAGGTGGATTATTATAGAGCAACTAGAGGCCTGGTGCACGAAATTCATGCATGGAGGGGGGTTGTCCCTCAGCCCGGCCTGTACCCTCTCCAATCTGGGACCCCTCGAGGGATGTCCGACTGCCCGTTGAGGCCCGATCCCAGTGGGATCGGGCCTCAACGGGCAGTTGGACATCCCTCTCACAATCCAGGACTGCTGGCTCCCAACTGCTTGCCTGCCTGCCTTTCTGATTGCCCCTAACCGCTTCTGGCTGCAAGGCTGATCACCCCCTAACCACTCTGCTGCCAGCCTGTTTGCCCCCAACTTCCCTCCTCTGTCAGCCTGGTCACCCCTAACTGCCCTCTCCTGCAGGGTTGACTGCCCTCCCTTGCAGGCTTGGTCCCTCTCAACTGGCCTCCCTTGCAGGCCGGGTGCCTCCCAACTGCCCTCTCCTGCTGGCCATCTTGTGGTGGCCATCTTGTGTCCAAATGGGGGCAGGATCTTTGACCACATGGGGGCAGCGATATTGTGTGTTGCAGTGATGATCAATCTGCAGATTACTCTTTTATTGGATAGGATAGAGGCCTGGTACAGGGGTGGGGGCCAGCTGGTTTGCCCTGAAGGGCGTTCCAGATCAGGTGGGGGTTCCCTTGGGGTGTGGGGCGGCCTGAGGGAGGGGCCTGTGGTGGTTTGCAGGTCGGCCATGCCCCCTGGCAACCTAAGAGGAGGCCCTGGTATCTGGAATTTATTTTCCTTCTACAATTGAAACTTTGTAGCCTGCAGCGGAGCCAAGCCTGGGGCTCCCTCTGAGGCCTGCAGCCATTTGTGTTGGGGTTATAATTGAAACTTTGTTGCCTTAAGCGGGTGAGCCCTGGCCAGGGTGTGCAGAAAGCTTTGCTTTCCCTGTTGCCGGCAGCAACCCTGGCCTGCGCTCTCAAGCTCCATTCTGCCGCCATTTGTTTGAATTTGTTTACCTTCTATAATTGAAACTTAGTAGCTTGAGTGGAGGCTTAGGCCTGCAAGGGCAGGCGGAAAGCTTGGCTTCCTCTGTTACCTAGGAAACCTTGCTCTCTGTGGCTGTAGCCATCTTGGTTTGGGTTAATTTGCATACTCGCTCTGATTGGATGGTGGGCGTGGCTTATGGGTGTGACTTGTGGGTGTGTCAGAGGTATGGTCAATTTGCATATTTATCTATTATTAGATAGGATTCTTGTTTATCCAACCCGTTTTCGGAGCATTTATTTTATGTCCGATACGACAGCAGTCCTCATTTCTACAACAGGTTTTTAGAACTCTTCTTGTCCAAGACTGCGCAGGAGAACACCTGCCTTTTTTTCTGTTTTTTTTTTGTTTGTTTGTTTGTTTGTGTGTTTTTTTTTCTGCAGCAAATGTAAACTTGTAGAAGCAAACATATTCAAAATATTTAAATTCTGAATTCTCATTGTATGTTCGGGCGGGTCAAACCACCAGGTTGGTTCCCTTTTCCGCGAACAATCTTGCTGGAGCGTAGACGCTGGTTCTTAGGTTTCCGCGGGTCCTGGGGAATTCAGGAGCCGAAGGCGCAGTGAGCTGGCAGGCGCCGAGATGTGGCCTCCAGGCCGCACGGAGCCCCGCAGAGCCCTACAGAAGCCCCAGAGAGCCCCACGGAGCCCCAGAGAGCCCCCTCAGAAGCCCCACGGAGCCCACGGAAGCCCCATGAAGCCCCACAGAGCCCCTCAGAAGCCCCACAGAGCCCTTCAGAAGCCCCATGGAGCCCCACAGAGCCCCACAAAGCCTCACAGAGCCCCTCAGAAGCCCCTCAGAGCCCCATGGAGCCCCACGGAGCCACTCAGAAGCCCTTCAGAGCCCCATGGAGCCCCACAGAGCCCCAAGGAGCCCCACGGAGCCCCTCAGAAGCCCTATGGAGCCCCACAGAGCCCCACAGAGCCCTACAGAGCCCCACAGAGCCCCACAGAACCTCCACGGAGCCGCACAGAGCCCCACAGAAGCCCCACAGAGCCCCACGGAGCCCCACAGAGCCCCACAGAAGCCCCACAGAGCCCCACAGAGCCCCAAAGAACCTCCACGGAGCCACACAGAGCCCCACAGAAGCCCCAGAGAGCCCCACGGAGCCCCTCAGAGCCCCACGGAGCCACTCAGAAGCCCCACAGAGCCCCACGGAGCCACTCAGAAGCCCCACAGAGCCCTTCAGAGCCCCACGGAGCCCTACAGAGCCCCACAGAGCCCCACGGAGCCCCACAGAACCTTCAAGGAGCCCCACAGAGCCCCACGGAGCCCTACAGAGCCCCACGGAGCCCCACAGAAGCCCCAGAGAGCCCCATGGAGCCCCTCAGAAGCCCCACGGAGCCCCACAGAAGCCCCACGGAGCCCCACAGAGCCCCACAGAACCTCCACGGAGCCGCACAGAGCCCCACAGAAGCCCCAGAGAGCCCCACGGAGCCCCACAGAGCCCCACGGAGCCCCATGGAGCCCCACGGAGCCCCATAGAAGCCCCACAGAAGCCCCACGGAGCCCCTCAGAGCTCCACGGAGCCCCTCAGAAGCCCCACGGAGCCACACAGAGCCACACAGAAACCTCACAGAAGCCCACAGAGCCCCCACAGAGCCGCACAGAGCCCCACAGAGCCCCAAAGAACCTCCACGGAGCCCCACAGAGCCCCACAGAAGCCCCAGAGAGCCCCATGGAGCCCCTCAGAGCCCCACGGAGCCCCTCAGAGCCCCACAGAGCCCCACGGAGCCCCACAGAGCCCCACGGAGCCCCTCAGAGCCCCACGGAGCCCCTCAGAGCCCCACGGAGCCCCACAGAGCCCCACGGAGCCCCACAGAAGCCCCACGGAGCCCCACGGAGCCCCACAGAAGCCCCACGGAGCCCCACAGAGCCCCTCAGAGCCTGTGCCTGCAGCCCACCTCCCCATCAGGAACATGACTCCTCTTAATTCTGACCTCCTCAGGAAGTCTGACCTCCTCCTCTGGTTGGCTGCATCCACTTCTCGCCCTGAGAGAACTTCGTGGGCGTGAACACGCATGGTCTGTAACGCTCCGGTTCTGCGAGTTGACGGGCTGGCTGTGGCTGCGGTGGAACGGGCGTCGCGGAAAACTGCGCAGCACCGCGTTCTGAAACGTGCTGGCTTTGTCTCTAACGAGACCCCGAAGAACCAACCCTCCAGCCATCGCTTCACCACAGTTGTGTCAGCTGCAAACACGGCAACTCTGGGCGTTGGCTCACTGCGTTAGCTACGTCAGAGGCTGGCAGAGCCCGTTCCATCTGCGAAGACTGTATTGTCTTTTAGGGAAATTAACGTAAAAGCTCTATTGAAAGTTGTATGTGAAGATATTTGAATATATATTCCACTCACTGTGCGCTGCGATGTTATAAAAGGTAATTACATTTGAGATTATCGGGAGACACGCAGGCCCTCCCTCCCGTGAGGAAATGCGCGCCCACGTGTACACATTACATTTCATCGGGCGACAGCCGTGACTTTCCCTTTTCCAAAGGACAATCCCTTGTAGCAGGAAAGTGAATGCATTTCCAAGTGATTCTCAGTGGCTGACTCTCAGAATGGCAGTCCACGGAACTGTGCAGCTCATTGAAGAACAGAGCTACCTTGAATTAGATGTCTCTCGTGGAAGACTTCCGGAAAATGAAGCGGTTAATTTCTAGATCAGTAGGATAATAAAAGCATCATATGCTAATTAGACCGAACGACCTTCCAGATGACCTATGGATGACCATGCCAGGCCAGGCCATCACCCTATGATCGCCCTGCAGAGGGAGGCCCAGACCACCAACCGGCGGACTGCAGCCCAGGTCCCGGGTGCCAGAGGGAAGCTGGTGCCGGCAGCCGGGGAAGGAAGGCCTACTCTTGCACGAATTTCGTGCATCGGGCCTCTAGTGTAGATATATGCAGACACAGACACAGATAGACACGCATTCCTAACACGGTGGTTCACGGCGCTGCTCCTCCTCCAGAAGTCACTCCACACGGCGGGTCCGCGTGAGGTCAGCAGCTGACGGCCCACGCGCGTCCACGTCTCTGTGTCAGTTGGCAGGTGCTCCCGGCTAAAGCGTGTTAGAGAGCCACGCCCACGTTCAAAGGCCCGGACACAGCGAGGCTGACAGCCTGGCCCCTGTCGTACATGAACTGCCAGGGTCAGAGCTCCAGGGGCCGGGAGACGCGTGGACGAAGACCCTAAGACATGCAGGGGCGGACCACTCATCCCGTCCTTTGCTCACACCTGCTTGGTGCCCCCCGCGGTCTGAATACGGGCCCTCTGAAAGGGGTGCTTACCAGAACATCTAATCCGCACAAGGAATACTCGTCTGCTGTAAAAAGGAAGAAAAGTTTGCCCGTTGCGACCGCATGGAAGGACCTAGAGAACATGGTGCTGCGTGAGATAGCCAGTCAGAGAGAGAAACTCCGTGTGACTTCAGTTGTGTCGAATTTAATGAACCAACTGAACTACCGAGCAAAATAGAGACAGACTCATGGACAGAGAGCAGGCAGACAGCTCTGGGGCTGGGGGAGAAGGATGGAGGGAAAAGAGAGAACTCGTGGGTGTGGTCGGCAGTGTAGTGATTGTGGGGGTGGAGGGAGACGGGGAGGTGGTAGAGGGCATAGAGGGATGGAAAAAGTTAAAATTTAGAAAGTGCCTTCCTTGGCAGTCAGCTCTTCGCATGAGCAATGAGTAAGGTGAGGTCACCCTGGGTTGGTGTGAGCCCCTGATCAGTGGCTGCTGTCCCCACAGGAGAGGAGAGGACGAGACACCCGGGAAAATGGCAAGTAGCCGGGAGGTGGGGATGGGAGCGACGCAGCTGCAGGCCCAGGGCCCACGGATCCCCCGGAGCCGCCGGAGGCTGGGAGGAGACAAGGAAGGAGCCCACCAAGACCCTCAGACCGAGCACGGCGCTGCCGGCCTTCACTGGGCTTGGGGAGAGAATAGACTCTGCTGTTTCAACGACCCAGGCTGGCTTGTCACAGGGACCCCGGGACACGGACACACGCGGAGAGCCGTGCGCTGGTCTCCAGAGCTGATTCCGTCATGAACGGAACGCCTGCTGCCTGCCGGGCGCCTTCCCGGCGGGTGAACACGCAGCAGAGGAAGGAAGACACACCTGCAGCAGAACAAACTGGAGAAGGCGACGGGCAGATGGAGCTGGAGAACAAAAGGGCTGAGGTGCAGGGCTGCAGTGCGCAGCGTGTGACCACAGCGGCATTTACACCAGGGCCCGTGGCAGGTAAGGTGTGGCCATGTGGACGCCTAAGGGAAGGGCTTCCCGGGCAGAGCAGACAGCACGTGCCAAGGCCCTGAAGTGAGGATGAGCCTGGAGTGGCCAGGAGGCCTGTGTGGCCGGGTGAGCAGGGAGGTCCCCGTGGTTGGCTGGTTGGGACTCGCGTGGTGGCTGGGTCTGGCGCGGGCCCATTGGATGGGACCCCTTGTGGTGGCATGCAGGCAGATGGTGGGGAGAGCAGGTATGATAAACTGCACTCCTCATTTCTGTCCTCTGCTTCCCTTTTTCAGGCAGATTTAAGCTACTCATTTAGGACAGAAATCATGAGAAAGGGGATGATGCCTCATAGTAGGGAAAAGTCCTTTAGAATCAGAGAGATCTTGGTTTGAGCTGCAGCTCCACTATTTCCTGAGTAGCTCGGTGAACCTTTCTTTCTGTTACATCATCTGCGAAATGACAGCACGTCCTGGCAGTGTTGTGGGAAGACTTGACTAGTGAAGGTATAGACAATGCCTTTTCAGGGCAAGCAACAGAGAGGATTGGTCAGTATGTTGGTTTCCGCTCCCTAGGTATCCCCCTTGCAGGTGGATTTCATGTCTATTTACCTTCACAAGCCCCTCTGCATCCTCAGCTCTTTACCTGGTACATGTCATCACAGTACAAATATTTAATTACTAAAGAAAGAGTGAATGGATGCATGAATGGGTGGATGGATGGATGGATGGATGGATGGAAAGGTGGATGATGAGTAGATAGGTGGGTGGATGGATGAGTAGATAAATGGGTGGATGGATGAATGTATGTATGTATGATGTATGTATGTATGTATGTATGAGTACATAGGTGGGTGGGTGGGTTGGTGGGTGGATAGATGGATGAGTAGGTAGGTGGGTGGGTGGGTAGATGGATGGATGGATGAGTAGACAGGTGGGTGGGTGGATGGATGGATGAGTAGAGAAGTGGGTGGGTGGGTGGATGGATGGATGGATGGATGGATAATTAGATAGGTGGGTGGGTGGGTGGGTGGATGGATGGATGAGTAGATGGGTGGGTGGGTGGATGGGTGGGATGAATGGATGGATGGATGGATGGATGGATGGATGGATGGATAGATGGATGAGTAGACAGGTGGGTGGGTGGATGGATGGATGAGTAGAGAAGTGGGTGGATGGATGGATGGATGGATGGATGGATGGATAATTAGATAGGTGGGTGGGTGGGTGGATTGATGGATGGATGAGTAGATAGGTGGGTGGGTGGGTGGATGAATGGATGGATGAGTAGGTAAGTGGGTGGGTGGATGGATGGATGGATGAGTAGATAGGTAGGTGGGTGTGTGGATGGATGAGTAGATACTGGTCTCTAGTCTGCTAGGATGTCCTTTCTCTGTGCTCTTCTAGCAATTTCCACCTACCTCTCTGACAGGCTGTCTCTTTATTTTGAAGCCTTGTGAACTCTTTCTTCCTCAGCTCATGAGCTGCTGCAGTGTTGCTAGCCGATGTCTTAAAATAGGTTAAGGCTCAAAAAAAAAAAAAAAAAAAGAAGGAGCTGGTGTTAGCACAGTACAAATTGGGAGTTTCTTAAAAGCAGTTGGGTACATAATTGAAAACTAATTGAATGTTCTAATCCATATGCATGAAAAACAATTTGCATTGCTTCATTATCTAAAAGCAAAATAAAGATGAGGATGTGGTGGGGATCTGCATGAGGAGCGTTCCTCTGAGAATATTCACAAAAAATACAGCTTAGCTCCTTAGATCTCAGAAATATAGTTTGGAAATACCCAGATGCTGCATAATGTATGTTTTGACATTGATTCAGATTAATAAAAATTGCATTAGAGTAGGTATATCCACATTGTAAATTATAACCTAATTCCAATCTTAAGCTTGTTTCCCATAGACAAAGAAAAACAGACAGCTCGGTGTCCGCATAACTCACATCGAAACCTCTGTGACTGTGAGGCTAGTAGTTCCAGAATCGTTACTGTCTCCGTAAAACAAGAGAAAAGTAATGGAAGAAATGAACAGCTCCCACAGTATCAGTCTTCAATCTGGCCGAACCCTGTGCTGGGCATTTTGACATAAATTTTGCTACTTAGATGTAGTTAGATGGAATTCAAATAGTCATGTACTCTCTGCCAGTGGTCTCGCTTATTCTCTTGCTAAAGAGGCCCATTGCAACCACAAAGTGAGACCCATCACTCCTTAATAGTGTGAAAGCCCCGGTGTTCTGACTGTCTGGTTTTCACTGTCCTTGATAAAAATGGTATTTACAGGGAGGCTGATTTCTGATACGCAGGAGGAATCAGGTACCAGATTTGCCTTCCCGTCTTAAACAACTAAAAAGAATGAGAAATGCCTGGCCGGCCGGCATGGCTCAGTGGTTGAGTGTCGACCTATGAACTAGGAGGTCACGGTTCGATTCCTGGTCAGGGCTCCATCCCTAGTGTGGGGTGTGCAGGAGGCAGCAGATCCATGATTCTCCTTCATCATTAATGTTTCTCTCTCTCTCCCTTCCTCTCTGAAATCAACAAAATTATCTATAATAAAAGGGTAATATGCTAATTAGACCTGATGGCATCCCAGATGTCCTTCCGGACGAAGCTGGGGCTGGAGGGAAGCCCGGGTCCCGGGTGCCAGAGGGAAGCCAGTGCCAGCAGCCAGGGGAAGGAAGGCCTACTCTTGCACAAATTTCATGCATTGGGCTTCTAGTATTTTAATAAAATAAAATAAAAAGAATGAGAAATCACGTCTGAAACAATGGTTCTCAGGCGTGAGAGACCCTCTGCGCTAGAGACGCCCGATGCCCGTCAGAGACGTGGAGCTGAGGGTGAGAGGCGGCAGTCACGCCAGCGGCCCCCCATTTCCAGCGAAAGAGGCGCGACTTAGGAGTAGGTCCTTCTGATCCCAGGCCCACTTCCTCCCTCCGTCCTGAGCGCCCAGCACTGCCCGCAGCAGGACGAGGGAAAAGCTTCCAACCTGAGGAACTATGGAGAGCAGGCCCCCTGGGAGTGAAGCTGGCGCACTCGGGAGGGGGTGGGGGGCCCCTGAGGTAGCCGGCCCACGGACACGCGTGGTCTGCAAGGCTGGGCCAGGCCGTCTGCACGTGCTCTGTGGACCCCGGCACGCTCTTCAAGGGCCTGAGCAAGACTCACTCAGCCACACTCACGGTGGGCTCCGGGGAAGGGACTTGGGAACGGAACCGCCTGGCTTCAGGGCGGGCTGCGGGGCAGCTCTCTGGGGCCAGCAGAAGCCACTGTCCCTGGTTGAGCGTCCCCCCCCCCCCCCACTCCCTCCCACATGCACACACACAGCGTGCGGGCCCAGGTGCAGACAGACCAGATCCGAGTCTCCATTGACCTGCTCACACGGCTCTCCCGCCCCAAACCGGTGATTTTCCCAGACCCCGGCCCCAGCCCGTTCACAAGCTCTGCGGACTCTTTCCCGGGCTAGTCCACACGACGGGCCAGCCTGGACTCACGCGTCAGCTTCCCTAAAATCTCTCCAAGTCCACAGCCCCCAACAGCGGCAGCCGCCTCGGTCCCCAGCACGCCCTCCCGGGTGCTCCCAGCCCTGCAGGCAGGTAACAGTCACAGGGAACTCTGGAGCTCTGATTAGGTGCCCCGGGCCTGCCGCCTGCCAGCTGCACGCGACCTTCTCCCGGGACCCCGTCTGGGCAGAAGGAGCGGGTAGGACACGGGGTGGGGGTGGGTAAGAACCCGGTCTCACCAGCCGTCGGGGCACCCACAAAGGTTCATCTGAAGCAGGTCCCAGTTCTTTCTGCACAAAACCAGAAAGCAAATCTACATCTACGATTGGGTAGCAGATAAATCCAGCACCACAAACGCCGTGGCCAACGGTATTCCAATGTCGCCTTCTGCCGGGAAGAAGACGCTCCTGAGACGCCGAGGCGGGTCCGTCACCAGTGAGTCCTGCGGTCTGAGACGTGGTTGAACACCGTAAAGAGAAATGGGAGGACTCACCGAGGAGGTCGCGAGGGGTCGCCTGCGCCATGACCAGAGTAGCCAGTACTTCAGGAAGCTGCTCTGACTCCTCCAGCAGGAGAAGCTGCCGTCGGAGCTCCCACCGGAACCGCTGTGAGAACGGGGCGGCGCTGCAGACCGCCAGCGAGCCCTGCTTCTCCCGAGTCCCGAGTCTGTCGCCCTTGATTTGGCAAAGGTGCGTGGAAGCACCGACGGCATCTGACCGACAGACCGTGACGTGGCGCTTACATCCGAAGGTGGAAACTGGTGTACGCGGCACGCCCCGATTGCTTTAATCCTGCTCCCAGCAAAGCGGCCACGAGCCCTCTCCGTGTTCCCGTCGGCCAGCACCCCTCCCTCCTCCCGCTGGAGGCAGGCCTCTGTCACTCACGGCCCACACCCCTGCAGCCGCGGGCGGGCGCTGTGGGGGTCCCTGGCCGAGGCCACAACCTCAGATGAAATTAGACTGCCAGCGGCCGCCCAAGGCTGGGCCCTCCCCCGCGTCGTTTCTCCTCTGGCTGCTCTGAGCACTGCGACGGCTGAGCGGCAGCAGCCACTGCGGCCGGAGGGGAGTGACGAGGTGGCAGAGCGGGCCTGACGCTGTGCGGCCGCCACATCGCTCCCGGGGCAATGGCAGACACCCGCTTTCCCGGAATGGGCTGATGTGCTCTGGCAGTCTCTGTCCCTCCAGTGCTCCCTCTTCCATGAAGGCGGCTCCCTGCCCCCGGCTGGAAGAGCCACAAGTGACCACTGGGCCCGGAGCAGGAAGCGCGTGCGGCCCGACGTCTCCCCGTGCCTCCCCCTGGCTGTGCGTCTCAGGGACAGAGCTGGTGGCGTCCTCACCTCCTCTCACCCAGCGCCGTGTTCACCGTGCCCACCGTCCCCACCGGCACAGAGCGGGCTCAGTGGGGCTGACTGACAGTGTGTGTGTGTGTGTGAGTGTGTGTGTATGAGAGTGTGTGAATGTGTGTGAGTGTGTGTGTGTGTGTGTGTGAGTGTGTGTGTGTGTGTGTGTGTGTGTGTGTATGAGTGTGAGTGTGTGTATGAGTGTGTGTGTTGTGAGTGTGTGTGTGAGTGTGTGTGAATGTGAGTGTATGTTTGTGTGTGTGTATGAGAGTGTGTGTGTGTATGAGTGTGTGTGTGTGAATGTGTGAGTGTGAGAGTGTGAGTGTGTGTGTGTATGTGTGTGTGTATGTGTGTGTATGTGTGTGTGTGAATGTGTGTGAGTGTATGTGTGTGTGTGAATGTGTGTGTGAGAGTGTGTATGTATGAGTGTGAGTGTGTGTGTGTGTGTGTGTGTGAATGTGAGTGTGTGTGTGTGTATGTGAGTGTGTGTGTGTATGAGTGTGTGTATGTGAATGTGTGTGAGTGTGAGAGTGTGTGTGAGTGTGAATGTGTGTGTGTGTGTGTGTGTATGTGAGTGTGTGAGTGTGTGTGTGAGTGTGTGTGTGAGTGTATGTGAGTGTGTGTGTGTGTGTGTGTGTGTGTGTGTGTGCACGCCTAGGAGAGTTCTGAAAGGGCTTTGAACTGTGCAGTGTGTGACATTGAGCTGAAACAATGCCGACCAACGAGAAGTCAGAGGTGGACACGCGGTCAAACCCGACATGCACACACATGTTAAGTGTCTGCATCCCGTGTGGGCAGGACACGGGGGACACTCAGACACTGACCGGCGGGGTCGGTGCCGCATGCACGTGTGAGCGTGGGAGCTGCTTTTCCACTCAGACCCACAAGCTACGCTCGCTGCGGCCTCCCGCCCGCTCTGGCCGCCACGAGGCTGTGGTTTTCACCCGCCTGGCACGGTCTGACGGCTTGGACACTCGCTGTTTAAATGCCGGGACAGATCCACTCTGCCTGGGCCCCCTGGGGCGGGGTGGCCGCCCTCCACGCAGAAGGCAAGGTGCACCCAGAGCCAGCTGTGTCTCAGCTGCGTGACCTTCACCCCCAGGCCTTAGACAAGCAGAGTCCGAAGCCACGGAACACCTGCATGACGCACCGACGTGGTGACCTTCTCACAGGGAGCACAGGGCCTGACCTCTGCCGTGGAGCGGCTCCTCCTCCCTGTTGGTCTTCAGAGGCGCCTCCGGCCAAGGCCAGGCCCGGCGCAGGCCCAGGAGGAGCCGCGAGCAGACAGCTGAGGGAAGCGCCATCAGCGGGAGCCTTCTGGGCTGCGAGTGCCCGGGGCACGAGGCGTCCGCTTCCCGAGTGACCCCCCCCCCCCCCCCCCCAGGTGCAGCCCGTTCCGCAGGCGGCCAGGAGTCAAGGCTCAGCTTGTTCTCAGCAGGTGCGTTTTGACTTCCTTTATTGATTCAACAGCAACAATAACAAAGGATTACATCTCCCCTTTGACAAGGAGCCCAGCCGGTGTGGATGGGGAGGAGTCACACTCGAGGGGCAGCTTCCTTCCCTCCCGTCCCAGCCCCGTGCTCAGCAGACAGGCCGCCCCAGGAGCGCTCCGTGGCCACTGGCTGCCGCTCCACTTAAGTGAAGGCGGGCGCCCTGCGCCGAGGCTCGGGAGTGTCACTCAAAGCGGACTGAGCGGTGTCAGCGCAGACGCCCCCAGAAGCAGCCTCAGCAGGGGACACGTGACCGAGGGACGGACTGAGAGGCCGGTCAGCTCTCCACACCTGAGGACAGACTTGGAACCGCGTTCCAGGCCTCAGGAAGGCTGTAAGGCCGCAGTGAATACCCAGCGCGCACACCGTGCTGGCTGTGTGTGTGGCTGGCATGCGCGTCAGAGTCACTGGGGGACTTATTTAGAATTCAGGTCACGGGGCTCCCCCACGTCTCAGACCCATGGCCGCCGGACCGGGCCACCTGCCTTCGAGCAAGCACCAGGAGCTGCTGATGCCGCGGAAAACCACTGACTTAAAGGATTTAAAAATGGTGACCACTGATCCAAACTAAGGAAAAGAAAACGCATTTACACCCTACCACTCTGTATACTCCCCAAAATCATGATCTGTGAAATTCTGATAAAACTTTTATAAACGATACAGATTACCAAGTTCAAATTACTTAATTTTGCGAAAGCATGAATCCTTTTTACAGCATCTTTGAGATGAAAAGAAAGGCAATTTTTTTATGTCATGCCACATACCATCACCCAGTGCGAGGGAAATGTGCCTTTAACCCACTGAGTTCTCATTTAGACACTGGAGAGCTTACCCAGTAAAAAGATGACAAATTAAAACAGAATCCGGGGCCTGTTTCCTGGACCCAGGCTGGGAAGGTCAAGTGTGTGAGAGCCCTCTCCGGCCTCGCCAGCGCCCAGCCATCTGAGTCTGGACTCACAACTCACACACACCGGCATCACCAAGAAGGGCCCCCCGCCCCCTCTCCCCCGCGCCCCCCCCCCCAAGCTCACACAGGGGTGACTGTGCTGGAGGGACCACCCAAAGTCTTGGTTATTAATGAACAGAGGTCAGAGCGGAAAGTGCAGGAGACGGGAACCCCAGGCCTGGTGTCCCCGAGCTCCTGCGCTGGCCTGAGGACTGACTGGGGCTGGGAGTCTCCTTCCTCTGAAGCAGCGTCCTGGGCTCAGACAGGCAGGGGCTGCGGCTGGCGGCCCCGGGCGGGCGGGTCAGGAGGGGCTGGAGGAGCCGGCTGCTCAGCAGCAAAATCAACAAACACCTGAAAGGAAGAGTGAACATGATTGTTAACCCACCAGAGCGCCGGCCACTGGCTCCTAAAGGTCCTAACAAGGAACCTCCCACAGCTCCGCCCAGCTCTTCCTAAACCTCAACCCTCTCCCTCCCTCCCAGACCCTCTCTCCCTCCCTCCCAGACCCTCTCTCCCTCCCTCCCAGACCCTCTCTCCCACCCTCCCTCCCAGACCCTCTCTCCCTCCCTCCCAGACCCTCTCTCCCTCCCTCCCAGACCCTCTCTCCCTCCCTCCCAGACCCTCTCTCCCTCCCTCCCTCCCAGACCCTCTCCCCCTCCCTCCCAGACCCTCTCTCCCTCCCTCCCAGACCCTCTCTCCCTCCCTCCCAGACCCTCTCTCCCTCCCTCCCAGACCCTCTCCCTCCCAGACCCTCTCTCCCTCCCTCCCAGACCCTCTCTCCCTCCCTCCCTCCCAGACCCTCTCTCCCTCCCTCCCTCCCTCCCTCCCAGACCCTCTCTCCCTCCCTCCCAGACCTCTCTCTCCCTCCCTCCCAGACCCTCTCTCCCTCCCAGACCCTCCCTCCACCCCTCCCAGACCCTCTCTCCCTCCCTCCCTCCCAGACCCTCTCTCCCTCCCTCCCTCCCTCCCAGACCCTCTCTCCCACCCTCCCTCCCAGACCCTCTCTCCCACCCTCCCAGACCCTCCCTCCACCCCTCCCAGACCCTCTCTCTCCCACCCCCCCCAGACCCTCTCTCCCACCCTCCCTCCCAGACCCTCTCCCCCTCCCTCCCAGACCCTCTCTCCCTCCCTCCCAGACCCTCTCTCCCTCCCTCCCAGACCCTCTCTCCCTCCCTCCCAGACCCTCTCTCCCTCCCAGACCCTCTCTCCCTCCCTCCCAGACCCTCTCTCCACCCCCCCAGACCCTCTCTCCCACCCTCCCAGACCCTCTCTCCACCCCTCCCAGACCCTCTCTCCCTCCCTCCCAGACCCTCTCTCCACCCCTCCCAGACCCTCTCTCCCTCCCTCCCAGACCCTCTCTCCCACCCTCCCTCCCAGACCCTCTCTCCCACCCTCCCAGACCCTCTCTCCACCCCTCCCAGACCCTCTCTCCCTCCCTCCCAGACCCTCTCTCCCCCCCTCCCAGACCCTCTCTCCCTCCCTCCCAGACCCTCTCTCCCTCCCTCCCAGACCCTCTCTCCCACCCTCCCTCCCAGACCCTCTCTCCCACCCTCCCAGACCCTCTCTCCCTCCCTCCCAGACCCTCTCTCCCACCCTCCCTCCCAGACCCTCTCTCCCACCCTCCCTCCCTCCCAGACCCTCTCTCCCTCCTTCCCAGATCCTCTCTCCCACCCTCCCAGACCCTCTCTCCCACCCTCCCAGACCCTCTCTCCCTCCCTCCCAGATCCTCTCTCCCTCCCTCCCAGACCCTCTCTCTCCCTCCCTCCCAGACCCTCTCTCTCCCTCCCTCCCAGACCCTCTCTCCCACCCTCCCAGACCCTCTCTCCACCCCTCCTAGATCCTAGGTCCCCCTAAGCAGGTAAAACCCCTGAAATCAAACCCCAGGAGGACCACCCTCTGGCAGGAAGGAATGGCCGTGAGTTCTCGGCTGTCCAGCCTGGAGGACGAAGCTGGGGTTTGTCTGACACCCCGACTCTCTTCCTGACCCAAGCACCCGTCTTCCCAAAGTGAGCGCCACCCCATTGCAGGGCGTCCCCCGTGGCTGGCAGGTGGGTCCGGGGACAGGAAGGCTAACGGGTGCCATCTCCCTACTCGGGGGGCCGGGGGGGGGGGTAACTATGAGCAAACGGCAGCTTTGAGGCCGGGACCCGGGGTGCAGAGCGGACAGTAACAGGCCTCCCGCTCGTCACCCCTAGGGCACGGGGACCCCACAGCGGCGTGGCCTGGCCCACCTGCTCCAGCGAGGCCTGGGCCAGGGCGTAGTGGCGGATGCTCCCGGCGGCCTTGCTGTCCTCCAGCACCTGGAGCAGGTCGGCCAGGCCGGCCCAGCCCGCGGGCACCTGGTACTCCAGCACGTTCGGGCGCTGCCCCTGGAACCAAACAGTTCGCCTGACACACAGCAGCACCGCCCATCCCGCAGCCACCACGCAGACACCGCCGGGCGAGGGTCACCGTCCCGCCTCCCACGCGGGGCGAGAGGACAGCTTCCCGCGAGGCGCACGACACGCAGCAGCCCCGCTGGCCTCCCACCGGCCGCAGCCCCGGGCGCCGCTGCGTCCGGCCTCTAGAGCGACTGGACGGGGCCCCTGCGGCCCCGCGTGCTCTGCCTGGCGGACCTCCTCCGTCACGGCGGCAATCGGTGGGTCACAGCGGCCGGCGGCCCCTCCTGGAGACAGTGCAGGGGGAGCTGCCACCCCTGGAGCCAGGGGCCCGGGGCTGCCGCAACCTGGACTCAGAGGCCACAGGTCCCGCCAGTCCCTCGGAGCGGCTGCCGTGTGGCTCACTGCGTCCCCGGGGAGTGGCTGCCGTGTGGCTCACTGCGTCCCCGCGGAGAGTCTGCCGTGTGGCTCACTGCGTCCCCGGGGAGTGGCTGCCGTGTGGCTCACTGCGTCCCCGCGGAGAGGCTGCCGTGTGGCTCACTGCGTCCCCGGGGAGAGGCTGCCTTGTGGCTCACTGCGTCCCCGGGGAGCGGCTGCCGTGTGGCTCACTGCATCCCCGGGGAGCGGCTGCCGTGTGGCTCACTGCGTCCCTGGGGAGCGGCTGCCGTGTGGCTCACTGCGTCCCCGTCCCCGCGGAGAAGCTGCGTGTGGCTCACTGCGTCCCCGGGGAACGGCTGCCGTGTGGCTCACTGCGTCCCCGGGGAACGGCTGCCGTGTGGCTCACTGCGTCCCCCGGGGAGCGGCTGCCGTGTGGCTCACTGCGTCCCCGGGGAGAGGCTGCGTGTGGCTCACTGCGTCCCCGGGGGAGAGTCTGCCTTGTGGCTCACTGCGTCCCCGGGGAGCGGCTGCCGTGTGGCTCACTGCGTCCCCGTCCCCGCGGAGAAGCTGCGTGTGGCTCACTGCGTCCCTGGGGAGCGGCTGCCGTGTGGCTCACTGCGTCCCCGTCCCCGCGGAGCGGCTGCCGTGTGGCTCACTGCGTCCCCGGGGAGCGGCTGCCGTGTGGCTCACTGCGTCCCCGTCCCCGCGGAGCGGCTGCCGTGTGGCTCACTGCGTCCCCGGGGAGAGTCTGCCGTGTGGCTCACTGCGTCCCCGTCCCCGCGGAGCGGCTGCCGTGTGGCTCACTGCGTCCCCGGGGAGCGGCTGCCGTGTGGCTCACTGCGTCCCCGTCCCCGCGGAGCGGCTGCCGTGTGGCTCACTGCGTCCCCGGGGAGAGTCTGCCGTGTGGCTCACTGCGTCCCCTCGGAGAGGCTGCGTGTGGCTCACTGCGTCCCCGGGGAGCGGCTGCCTTGTGGCTCACTGCGTCCCCGGGGAGCGGCTGCCGTGTGGCTCACTGCGTCCCCGGGGAGAGTCTGCCGTGTGGCTCACTGCGTCCCTGGGGAGCAGCTGCCGTGTGGCTCACTGCGTCCCCGGGGAGTGGCTGCCGTGTGGCTCACTGCGTCCCCGGGGAGAGTCTGCCGTGTGGCTCACTGCGTCCCCGGGGAGTGGCTGCCGTGTGGCTCACTGCGTCCCCGGGGAGTGGCTGCGTGTGGCTCACTGCGTCCCCGGGGAGTGGCTGCCGTGTGGCTCACTGCGTCCCCGGGGAGAGGCTGCCGTGTGGCTCACTGCGTCCCCGGGGAGCGGCTGCCGTGTGGCTCACTGCGTCCCCGGGGAGAGGCTGCCGTGTGGCTCACTGCGTCCCCGGGGAGAGGCTGCCTTGTGGCTCACTGCGTCCCCGGGGAGCGGCTGCCGTGTGGCTCACTGCGTCCCCGGGGAGCGGCTGCCGTGTGGCTCACTGCGTCCCTGGGGAGCGGCTGCCGTGTGGCTCACTGTGTCCCCGTCCCTGGGGAGCGGCTGCCGTGTGGCTCACTGCGTCCCCGGGGAGCGGCTGCCGTGTGGCTCACTGCGTCCCCGTCCCCGCGGAGAAGCTGCGTGTGGCTCACTGCGTCCCTGGGGAGCGGCTGCCGTGTGGCTCACTGCGTCCCCGTCCCCGCGGAGAAGCTGCGTGTGGCTCACTGCGTCCCTGGGGAGCGGCTGCCGTGTGGCTCACTGCGTCCCCGTCCCCGCGGAGCGGCTGCCGTGTGGCTCACTGCATCCCCGGGGAGCGGCTGCCGTGTGGCTCACTGCGTCCCCGTCCCCGCGGAGCGGCTGCCGTGTGGCTCACTGCGTCCCCGGGGAGAGTCTGCCGTGTGGCTCACTGCGTCCCCGTCCCCGCGGAGCGGCTGCCGTGTGGCTCACTGCGTCCCCGGGGAGCGGCTGCCGTGTGGCTCACTGCGTCCCCGCGGAGAGTCTGCCGTGTGGCTCACTGCGTCCCCGGGGAGAGGCTGCGTGTGGCTCACTGCGTCCCCGGGGAGCGGCTGCCGTGTGGCTCACTGCGTCCCCGGGGAACGGCTGCCGTGTGGCCGCACTGTGTCCCCGGGGAACGGCTGCCGTGTGGCTCACTGCGTCCCCGGGGAACGGCTGCCGTGTGGCTCACTGCGTCCCCCGGGGAGCGGCTGCCGTGTGGCTCACTGCGTCCCCGGGGAGAGGCTGCGTGTGGCTCACTGCGTCCCCGGGGAGAGGCTGCCTTGTGGCTCACTGCGTCCCCGGGGGAGCGGCTGCCGTGTGGCTCACTGCGTCCCCGGGGAGAGGCTGCCGTGTGGCTCACTGCGTCCCCGCGGAGCGGCTGCCGTGTGGCTCACTGCGTCCCCGGGGAGCGGCTGCCGTGTGGCTCACTGCGTCCCTGGGGAGCGGCTGCCGTGTGGCTCACTGTGTCCCCGTCCCTGGGGAGCGGCTGCCGTGTGGCTCACTGCGTCCCCGGGGAGCGGCTGCCGTGTGGCTCACTGCGTCCCCGTCCCCGCGGAGAAGCTGCGTGTGGCTCACTGCGTCCCTGGGGAGCGGCTGCCGTGTGGCTCACTGCGTCCCCGTCCCCGGGGAGCGGCTGCCGTGTGGCTCACTGCGTCCCCGTCCCCGCGGAGAAGCTGCGTGTGGCTCACTGCGTCCCTGGGGAGCGGCTGCCGTGTGGCTCACTGCGTCCCCGTCCCCGCGGAGCGGCTGCCGTGTGGCTCACTGCGTCCCCGGGGAGCGGCTGCCGTGTGGCTCACTGCGTCCCCGTCCCCGCGGAGCGGCTGCCGTGTGGCTCACTGCGTCCCCGGGGAGAGTCTGCCGTGTGGCTCACTGCGTCCCCGTCCCCGCGGAGCGGCTGCCGTGTGGCTCACTGCGTCCCCGGGGAGCGGCTGCCGTGTGGCTCACTGCGTCCCCGCGGAGAGTCTGCCGTGTGGCTCACTGCGTCCCCGGGGAGCGGCTGCCGTGTGGCTCACTGCGTCCCCGGGGAGCGGCTGCCGTGTGGCTCACTGCGTCCCCGCGGAGAGTCTGCCGTGTGGCTCACTGCGTCCCCGGGGAGTGGCTGCCGTGTGGCTCACTGCGTCCCCGGGGAGTGGCTGCCGTGTGGCTCACTGCGTCCCCGGGGAGTGGCTGCCGTGTGGCTCACTGCGTCCCCGGGGAGCGGCTGCCGTGTGGCTCACTGCGTCCCCGCGGAGCGTCTGCCGTGTGGCTCACTGCGTCCCCTCGGAGAGGCTGCGTGTGGCTCACTGCGTCCCCGGGGAGAGGCTGCCGTGTGGCTCACTGCGTCCCCGGGGAGAGGCTGCGTGTGGCTCACTGCGTCCCCGGGGAGCGGCTGCCGTGTGGCTCACTGCGTCCCCGGGGAGCGGCTGCCGTGTGGCTCACTGCGTCCCCGCGGAGAGGCTGCGTGTGGCTCACTGCGTCCCCGGGGAGAGGCTGCCGTGTGGCTCACTGCGTCCCCGCGGAGAGGCTGCCGTGTGGCTCACTGCGTCCCCGGGGAGCGGCTGCCGTGTGGCTCACTGCGTCCCCTCGGAGAGGCTGCGTGTGGCTCACTGCGTCCCCGGGGAGCAGCTGCCGTGTGGCTCACTGCGTCCCCGGGGAGAGTCTGCCGTGTGGCTCACTGCGTCCCCCGGGGAGCGGCTGCCGTGTGGCTCACTGCGTCCCCGGGGAGAGGCTGCGTGTGGCTCACTGCGTCCCCGGGGGAGAGTCTGCCTTGTGGCTCACTGCGTCCCTGCGGAGCGGCCAAGCGGCAGGGGCTGCGGGAAGCAGGCTGAGCCCTCGGCCGGTC
This sequence comes from Eptesicus fuscus, assembly GCF_027574615.1. Taxonomy (NCBI): domain Eukaryota; kingdom Metazoa; phylum Chordata; class Mammalia; order Chiroptera; family Vespertilionidae; genus Eptesicus; species Eptesicus fuscus. Next base: position 1,100,321 of record NC_072486.1, on the reverse strand, counting down.
CCACCTCAGCGCACGGAGGAGGCAGCGATGGCCGCTGTCTGTCCTGGACCGAGGGAGCCAGGCCGTGAGCTGTGCCCAGGACAGGGTGTGACTTCAGTCTCCTCGGGGCACCCACCCCGGACCCGCAGGGAGTCCCCTTCTCAGGGCCACCAGCTCCCGCCCGCTCACACCTGCAGGAGCGAGGCCCCAGCGAGCGGCACCGTGGGCAGCGCGGGCGGAAGCGGGAAGGAGCGAGCGCGCCCCCTAGGAGCCTTCGCGGCAGACAAAGGCTCCAGGCTCCGAGAAGGTCCCGTGGCGCTACCTTGAGCCGGGCTCCTGGGAAGCGGAGCTGCAGGCGGTCGGAGAGCTCGCGCTGACTTCCTCCCGCGCTGACCCACACGCGGACGGTGTAGCCGGCCCCGAACCTGAGCAGTGCACAGGGAAAGCGTGTTACTGCTCGGGACCGAGACAGCGCCTTCTGAGCCCACTGCTCAGGAGGCAGGCAGAGAATGCTGGGGTCTTGGATGCTCAAAAACATATTCAGGCCCGGCCGGCGTGGCTCAGCGGTGAGCGCCGACCTAGGAACCAGGAGGTCACAGGTTAGATTCCCGGTCAGGGCACATGCCCGGGTGGTGGGATGAATCTCCAGTGTGGGGCGTGCAGGAGGCAGCCGATCAGTGCTTCTCTCTCATCACTGATGTTTCTGTCTCTCTCTGCCTCTCCCTTCCTCTCTGAAATCAGTAATAAAATATATTTAAAATATATCTCTATATATAAAAGGCTAAGTGACCAACTGTATGTTCATCCAACCGACCGGCCGGCTGGTACACACGACACGCACTGGCAATTTAATTTTGTATTTTAATTTTATAATACTATGTTATATATACTATTCTGACATGTAATTTTTTGCAGTAACGTAATTACCACATGAATCTTTCTTCTAATTAATTTCCTTTCAATATGCACAAATTCATGCACCGGGCCACTAGTTTATGTATGTGTGTGTGTGTGTGTGTGTGTGTGTGTATGTATGTATGTGTGTGTGTATATATATATATATATATATATATATATATATATATATATATATTCAGAAATTAATTATAGCCCAGTTATGTAGTTTGCTCTAATTCAACTTATATTGACACAGAAATGAAGTTAATCTTTTTAAAAATCATCAAATCCTGGAAGCAACACCCATTTGATAGAGAGGAAGGTGAAAACGCAAACTGTGAGAGCGAGCGCTGAGGTGGGAGCTGAGCTGTGGAGCCCCCTCCCCCGCTCCCCCGCCAGGGCTGTCAGGTCCACAGTGACTCAGGTGGCCGGGGAAGGACAGAGGGAGGAGGGAATGGGGAGCAATCAGCCAGCACAGCTGTTATTGAATCAGCACCCCCCCCCCCCCCCGTGAGACCACCAACCCCAGGAGACTCTGCGGCCCCAGGGAGGGCAGCCCCGTGGAGCTCAGGAGGCCCCGCCGTGGCCTGAGGGAGGAGGGCAGCCCTGTGGAGCTGCAGGAGGCCCCGCCGTGGCCTGAGGGAGGAGGGCAGCCCTGTGGAGCTGCAGGAGGCCCCGCCGTGGCCTGAGGGAGGAGGGCAGCCCTGTGGAGCTCAGGAGGCCCCGCCGTGGCCTGAGGGAGGAGGGCAGCCCTGTGGAGCTGCAGGAGGCCCCGCCGTGGCCTGAGGGAGGAGGGCAGCCCTGTGGAGCTCAGGAGGCCCTGCCGTGGCCTGGGGGCCACAGCTGAGGAATCAAACAGTGACTTCCAAATCCGTGGGCCTCCCAAAGCTCCTGCTACATTCAGCCCAGGTGCCAGGCCTGGGCGCATAACAGCATCTCCATGCTGAGTGCAAAGTGTAGCTTCAACGCCGCATTACAAAATAAGAACAGTCACAAGACAGTAACCTCGTCCATCTCCCAAGCACCAGCAAAGGAGAGTGACCTGAGCCTGCAGCAAGAAGCAGCACAGATGTCATCACGATCAGGTCGGGATCAATGGGACAGAAAGAGAAAATCGATGAGACAAACCCTGGTTCTTTCCAATGACCAGCAAGATTCACAGCCGTTAGCCCTACTGACCAGGAGGACGACAGAGACTCCGACTCCAGGATCAGGACTGGGCGTGGGACTGCTCCCGGCCTCACAGGAGGGAGGGAGGGAGGGAACGAGCAGCTGGGTCTCCAGGCATCGCTGTCAGGCACTCGCTGCTGAACCCGACTCGGGAAGAAAGGGGAGAGAAACAGACTCGCCACAGGAGAAGAGATCAGACTGGTGGTTTACACCAGCCAGGAAGGAAGTGCCAGGCCGCGGCGGCGTCATGAACAGAAGGCAAGTTTCTCTCCAGGACACGAGGGGAACCCACACGGACATTACACGTCATGTGGGTGGGTGACCAGCCCAGCAGCACCCACCCGGGCCCCGGGAAAGTGGCCTTCGCTCCACACCACGGCGTCCCAGGCCAAGCACCCAACAGGTTTTCTCCACAAAATAAAGCACATTCCCCTGACATCTAAGGCTATTCAACACATCTCTGCTTGCCAATCAACGTTAAAAACATGGAACAACGAAATCGAGAGGAGATTTATCGACTTAATAAATGAACCTATATAACAAACAGGTTAAACAAGGTAAAAGGAAGAGACTTTGAAAACAATTTAGGCAGCACCGGATTTTTAAGACGTTATGTTGGGACATAAAATACTCGTGGAAATTGATGACAAAACCGCTAACATTCCAACACGGAGCGGAAAGAGACACGGAGAGGCTGAGCCAGGAGAGGCTGCGGGAGGCGTGGGCGCCGAGGTGCCTTCGGCTTCACCTTCAAACGGGGCACCCATGGCGCCCGGCTCCCGCCCTCCCACCCCGGGGAGGCCTTCCGAGGCCAGCACGCGCCTGCCTCGCCCTGGGCCAGGGGCACAGCACAGCCTTGCAGGACAGCCTGTCCAGTCTTCATCCCGGCTCTGCCATGGCATGCCAACCCTCCCGGAGCCCACAGTGGGTCCCTGTCCCCCGGGAAGGAGACGGCAGGGCAGCAGGGAAGGGCCGGCCCCGAGCTGAGGCCATCATCACCCCCCTCCGGGCCTTCACCTCTTTCCGGCGAGGAGCCGCCTGGCCGGGCGGGCGGAGAGAAGCGGACGTACCTGTCCTTGATGTGCTGGGGGGTGCCCAGGCACCTGAAGCTGCCGTCCACCATGATGGCGAGCCTCGTGCAGAGGGCCTCGCACTCCTCCATGCTGCAGGGAGGAAGGAGCTCGTCAGCAAAGCAGCGAGACGCTGGCCCGCAGGTCACAGGTCAGCTGGCATCTGGTCAGCATCACAGGGAGCACCTCTCAGTGTGGGCGCCGACCCCACAGTAACCAAGCGCCTGAGCGTTTCCAGCCCAGGAAGTGAGGTGAGATCCTCGAGAACCTTCCAGCAACAGCACAAAGTGCAACGCAGCGAGGAGGCCTCCCAAAGCGGTGACATTTATGGAAAGAAACGAGTTGACAATGGACTTAAATGAAGACTTCAATCAGATGTATTAAAAAAAGGAAAAGAACATATTTTTATAGTGGAAAATCATACAAAATTATTGTAATATAAAATATTATTGGTAACTTTAAGTGTTAAATATGATAAGCATAAACATTAAATGTGATTAGTAAATAAATTGTATAAAAATGCTTACTATATCCTATATAATAAAGAGGTAATAAGCAAATTGACCCTCATGCCCTCACAAGATGGCTGCCTACGACCAGGCCAGCAGGGGGGCTAGTGAGGGACGACCAAATGACTGAATAGCAGGCTGCATGGGGAGACCAGGCTGGCAGGGGGAGCAGTTGTGGGTGACCAGGCCATAGGGGGGGAGGGGGGACGGGGCAGTTGGGTGTGACCAGGCTGACGGGGGTGGGGGAGTTAGGGGCAACCGGGCCGGCAGGGGGCGGTGCAGTTGGGAGCAACCAGACTGGCAGGGGGGGGGCAGTAAGAGGTGACCAGGATGGTGGGGGGGGGGGCAGTTAGGGGCAACCGGGCAGGAAGGCAGTGAGCCATTAGGAGCCAGCGGTCCAGGATTGTGAGAGGGATGTCTGACGGCTGGTTTAGGCCAGATCCCCGGGATCAGGCCTAAACCAGCAGTTGGACATCCCCCAAGGGGTCCCAGATTGGAGAGGGTGCAGGCTGGGCTGAAGGGGACCCCCCCCCCATGCACGAATTTTGTGTACTGGGCCTCTAGTATAAAAATAAATATGTGATATTTAATATACAATATAATATAATAATATAATGTAATATAATAAATAACAATGTAATTATAATTCATTTTGTAATATAAATTAATACTATTTTGATACAAAATATTTAGTGAAGACTTATAATTTTTAATTATATTCTTATAATTATATAAAATATAACATTAATTATAATAAGGCTATGGTACCATGCCCATCAACATTTTATCACTCCAGATGAGAAATTTAGAGTAATCCTTACACTATCTTTAGAAACATTTCTGAGAGGCAGGAAGACTGAGAGGGGAGGGGGGTGGACCTGTTTAGGGACCATATCGCGTGGGGCGGGGACAGTGACAGAGGTCGGCACTGGGCCCTGCAGGCGGTCACCGGCCAGGAGCGGATAGCACCGAGGAGACATTAACATCTCCAAATGCGTGGCCCGAGGACAGGGAGGAGGCGCAGGCCGGGCCGCCCTGGACTGACTGTAGCTCCTCTCCATGATCAAGTGAGGCCGTAATCCCACCCGCACCTCCTGCCCCGGGGTCCCCGGGACCAGGGTCAGGAGTGAGGAGAGGAGGGAGTCACCGAGGCCGTCCTGCTGGCCACGACAGGCCTTGGACCTGTGGGCATGGGCGTGGACAGAGGCATGGACCGAGGCCACGCCATCGCTGTGAGCAGGGGATGCAGGAGGAGCTGCAGCGGTGGGTCCTCTGGGACGCCGGAGCTGTGTGAAACGTGGGAGCAGGAGGGAGTGTGGCGCCCAACCTCAGAGCCCCGCCCTCCCGGGCCTGAGGCAGCGGGGGAGGGCAGGGCGGAGTGTCCAGCAAAGGGGTCATGTCACGCAAGAGAGCATTTGTCACATTTAATTTGTTTAAATGTGAAATTCTATTTTCTGAAGAGCAAACCAGTACAGAAAGTTATAAGAAAGGCAGAACTTCCGGCCACAGCCAATGGAGAGACCTGAAAGTCCTTCCCCCAAAACAACTCTCAACGGGGCAAAACGAGCACGAGCAGCCACTGAGGATTCTGCATATTAACCAAGGCCTAACCCACCGGAGAAATGCAGCTGACGAGCTCTCAGCCAGGGCAGGAAGGTCCGCTCCGAGGCCTCCAGCTTCCCCACACGGCCCTGAGAGAGTCAGGCGAGGACTCACGGCCGAACCACTGGTCAGTGGAGGGCACAGGCTGCTGCGGACACGGAGGGCCCCGTGGGCGGCCGCAGCTCGCCCCCGGCTCACCTGTGCGAGGTCAGCACCACGGCGCAGCCCTCCCGAACTTCCTCGGCGATCGCTTTCCACAGGAACCGCTTCGAGCGGGGGTCCATCCCGGAGCTGGGCTCGTCCTGGGGGAAGAAACAGCGATGGGCCAGGGGCCCGGCCATGAGGAGCCCGCTCCGGCTCCGGGGCCGCTGTCCGTGCCGCCTCACCGTGCTCCCCACGGCACCCCATGCCAGCTCCTCCGCGTGGGGCGGAGGGGTGAGCCCCTGATGTTTCTAGAACGCACCCTCAGCTGCGGTGAGGTCTCAGAGGAGACCCCCGAGAAGGACGTCTGGCGGCGGGAAGACGCTCCACTTGCTCAGCAACGTCAAGTAACGCGCCCCTTCCTGGCACCCGACGGCCTGGCCAGAGCCCGTGGAGCGTCTGGGAGGGGAACGCTTGGCGAGGGGAGCATCCCTGGCTGTGCGGTCGGGGAGCCCCCAACACCGGTCTCTCCAGAGCTCAGGCTGCGCTTTTCCACGGGCGGGCGCCGCAGGGGGTTAGACAGCAGCCCCCCCGGTGGTCAGGGCGCCGGCCTCTCCCCGAGACTGGGCAACGGGGCCGCAGCCAGCGCAGCAGGTGCCCATGTGCAGGGACCCGAGGACACCTGACTTCCTGTCAGACCGCAGCACGAAGGGACCCGAGGACACCTGACTTCCTGTCAGGCCGCAGCACGAAGGGACCCGAGGACACCTGACTTCCTGTCAGGCCGCAGCACGAAGGGACCCCAGTGACACCTGACTTCCTGTCAGGCCGCAGCACGAAGGGACCCCAGTGACACCTGACTTCCTGTCAGGCCGCAGCACGAAGGGACCGAGGACACCTGACTTCCTGTCAGGCCGCAGCACGAAGGGACCCAAGGACACCGGACTTCCTGTCAGACCGCAGCACGAAGGGACCCCAGTGACACCTGACTTCCTGTCAGGCCGCAGCACGAAGGGACCCAAGGACACCGGACTTCCTGTCAGGCCGCAGCACGAAGGGACCCCAGTGACACCTGACTTCCTGTCAGGCCGCAGCACGAAGGGACCCCAGTGACACCTGACTTCCTGTCAGGCCGCAGCACGAAGGGACCAAGGACACCTGACTTCCTGTCAGACCGCAGCACGAAGGGACCGAGGACACCTGACTTCCTGTCAGACCGCAGCACGAAGGGACCCCAGTGACACCTGACTTCCTGTCAGGCCGCAGCACGAAGGGACCCGAGGACACCTGACTTCCTGTCAGACCGCAGCACGAAGGGACCCCACTGACACCTGACTTCCTGTCAGGCCGCAGCACGAAGGGACCCCAGTGACACCGAACTTCCTGTCAGGCCGCAGCACGAAGGGACCCGAGGACACCTGACTTCCTGTCAGGCCGCAGCACGAAGGGACCCGAGGACACCTGACTTCCTGTCAGGCCGCAGCACGAAGGGACCCGAGGACACCGGACTTCCTGTCAGGCCGCAGCACGAAGGGACCCCAGTGACACCGGACTTCCTGTCAGGCCGCAGCACGAAGGGACCGAGGACACCTGACTTCCTGTCAGGCCGCAGCACGAAGGGACCCGAGGACACCTGACTTCCTGTCAGGCCGCAGCACGAAGGGACCCGAGGACACCTGACTTCCTGTCAGGCCGCAGCACGAAGGGACCCGAGGACACCTGACTTCCTGTCAGGCCGCAGCACGAAGGGACCCGAGGACACCGGACTTCCTGTCAGGCCGCAGCACGAAGGGACCCCAGTGACACCGAACTTCCTGTCAGGCCGCAGCACGAAGGGACCCGAGGACACCTGACTTCCTGTCAGGCCGCAGCACGAAGGGACCCGAGGACACCTGACTTCCTGTCTGGCCGAAGCACGAAGGGACCCGAGGACACCTGACTTCCTGTCTGGCTGAAGCAGGGGTCAGAGCCCCAGAGTCCCGCTCGCGGTCTGTGGCCGAGATGGAAAAGGCGGCAGCCGCTGGGCAGAGGACAATCTCAGGGGAGTTTAGCTCCGGGGAATTCGGGTTTTAAACGCTGTTCTTCATGCTCAGTCTGTCGAATCTTGGATTTGACGAGTGGAAGGGACCACGGAGAAATAAACGTTACTTCTGTAAACTCCCGGGGACGTGTCCGACGGGGGGGGGGGGGGGGGACCTGCCCCCTGAAGAGTTCCTCCAGCCCGCCCGGCAGCCTAGGACGCGCCCCCAGGGCCCGAGGCTGCGCCCGCTGCTCACCAGCAGGAGAAGGTGGGGCTTGCCCAGCAGGGCCAGGGCCACGGACAGCTTCCGCCTGGTGCCCCCGCTGTAGGAGGCCACCGGCTTGTCCACGTGGGCCTCCAGGTGTAAGCGCCTCACCAGGTCCCCGGCCACCTGGAGGAGAGGAGCCTGAGAACCACCACGCAGGGCCCCAGTCCCGCCCTCCGCCTCCCCCCCCCAGCCCTGTCCCCCCCCCCACCCTCGCCCCCCCCCCACCCCACCCCCGGGTGATGAGAAAGAACAGACAGGGCTCAGTGGGGCTGGGCTCCGCGGGGCGCTCTGGGCCTGTGCGCCCTCAGAGGGCTGGGCTGGAGCCCAGGGAGCCAGAGCGCCGGACCCCCGGACAGACAGCCCTGAGGGGCAGACGGGAGCCCGCGCAGCCTGAGGGGGCCTGACTGGGAACAAAGCCCCGGGGGGGGGGGCGGGGGTCTCGATCGGCCCCTTTCCTGGTCCTGGGGCCTCACCTGGGGGATGAGCGGCCCCGGGATCCCGCGCAGGCGGCAGTAGTAGCGCAGGTGCTCCCAGCCCGTCAGCGGCTCGTCCAGCGCGTCCTGCTGCGGACAGTAGCCCACGCGCACGCCGGCCGCTCCCGCCGAGAACAGAGGCACGTCCTCCCTGCGGAGAGGCGGTCAGCGAGCTCCGCCTGGGACAGACCAGGTCTGGCTCGGCCTCCCAGGGGGCCCCGAGGTCTGCCTAAGGGAGGAACTCGCAGGTGGGCTCCGCCCGGGCAGCAGCTGCGGTCAGACTCCGGCCACGGCTGCGTGTGTTACGGGAAACCGTGGGTGAGCGCTGAGCCGCGGCCATGGTGTCTCCCCACCAAACGGTTCACAGGAGCACCTGGCTCGTCGGTGACTAAACTGCCGTTCGGTGCCAGGTTTTAAATTGATACGTTAAACCAGGAAGGAGCACTGCTCCTGGCGCTGGAACCCTGAAGGGCAGGAGCTCCAATAGGATGGTGTCGGATCACATGCTTCCGTCCGGAGGACGTGCTGTGAGCTGCGTGGGCAGGAAGGTACACACCCTGAGTGCTTAACACTCCATTGTGTCCTAATCGCCCATTTAATTCCTTGAATACCAATGAACCATTCGCATTACACATCATCAGGGTTGAAACTGTAATGAATGCAAGGGAGCTTTCGTTATAATTAAAGTAGTTGCACAGACAGGCAGCCCAGTAGGGGCTTGCCGACCATTATGGGAGCGTGCATTCATGGCTGCTTTCAAGAACAGCGACTTGAATTTCATTTCCCAATTATTTTAGAAACGATAGACTGAGATTACAAAGGAGATAGCCTCCCAGGGATGAGAAAATAAACCAAATATTTTTGTTTCCTTTTGAATTCTGATTATTTTGTCCTTTTGTCCTTGTACACAGAGAAGTTACAAAACAAAAAACAAAAACACCACCCAATCAACAGAACACCTTCTGACTCCTATGACAGCAGGGAAAACCAACAGCACAGCCTGAGAGCTTCGATGCCACACAGCAGCCTCACCTCCACAGCCACCTGGATCTGCAGCACGATTCCTCCACTCACACCACACACTCCCTCAACCAAACTCTGTTTACAGTTCTTGCACACAATTAGTTTGAAACATTGACTTGTTTCCACTGATATGGACTAACCTAAGTGTAACTGTATCCCCTGCCTGCAAGCAGCAACATTGTTACAGCTGAGAGCCAATAGGCAACATTGTTACAGCTGAGAGAGCCAATAGGCAACATTGTTACAGCTGAGAGAGCCAATAGGCAACATTGTTACAGCTGAGAGCCAATAGGCAACATTGTTACAGCTGAGAGAGCCAATAGGCAACATTGTTACAGCTGAGAGCCAATAGGCAACATTGTTACAGCTGAGAGAGCCAATAGGCAACATGTTACAGCTGAGAGTGGATAGGGACGGTGGACTGCCTGGCGGTTAAACATGGAGGTTTGACCAGGAGTGAGGCAGATAAGGTTGCCTGTCTCCCACGTCCTTCACCTCAGTTAGGAGAGGGGATCACTCTTAAATGAGAGGAGCATCCTGTGACTGGATGGGGAAGCTTTCCTATGAGACGCCACTGAACCTTCATTCACACCCTGAGTTGTCGTCATCCCAGGATACAGACGAGGGGAGGCTGGGAACGCGGCCTAAGGAATACAGGAGCAAAGGGACAGGAAGCACGGCCAAGTCTGTGACCTCTCCCACGTCTGTCAGAATGAGCCCAGAACGATGTCACCAAAACACCCCCCCTAATTTCTCACACTGAGGGTGACTGGAGATCAGTTATCTTGCAACTGGATAAGTAAGAAGGGGAATAATGAGCATCCATCTGTCCTTTTTCATGTAACTACAGCTCTGAGTAATCAAACAAAACAGTGAGAGCAACTCGTCGTAAAATTATTCAAGCTCAGAAGTGAAGGCAGCGGGTGGGAGCATTGCCATTCTGCAGTCCCAGTGAGTGAGTGACTGCATCGGCCAGACGCAGGCTTCCACGCGGCCGCACCAGGAGAGGCGTGCACAGGCAGGTGCCTCGGGCGGCAGGAGCAGGGCAGCTCCTGTCGGTTCTGCGGGAGGATCAGCCGAGGGGCTGGTCTCCCTTCCTCAGCCCTCAGGCCCCAGCCACACGGACAGTGCTCCCTCCGGCCCAGGGCCCGGACCAGCAAGCAGACTGTGAAGAAAGGAGGAGATGGAGAGAGGGGCTCTGAGAGCCGGAGGCTCAAAGCCACACCACGTGCTGGCAACGGAGCGAGATTAAACTGTGGGGTCTTCGGACGCCCCTGGTAATGAAGCCAGAATCTACTGGTGGGAATGGGCTCATCGTACACAAAAGGGCATTTTTAAAACCAGGAGAGGTGTTACCCAGAGGGGAGACCTGACCGGGAAGGGACTTAATGGGGTGGCCTTGTGCTGTTTCTTGAGCTAGGACAGATTATAAAAGAATATTACTTTGTGAAAACGCATCGAGATGTTCTTTTCTATGTGTAACTTATACTCCAACACTTTTTACGGAATTTCAAAAATATTAAGCCAATTTCATTGACTGTATTCCTTATGCTATACTGTGCATCCCCGCATATACCTGAAATTAATATAAAGTATAAAAGAAAAATATTAAGCCAAGAAACACAAGATTTGAGCATCTAGAAATACTCTTACATGTAAATTTTTGAAAGACTAAATCAAATTTATATGTGTCATTTAGAGACTATGACACCAGTAATATCACTTATCAAATTTTTAGGATCCAGGTTAAGCTGTACCAAGAATATTTATAAACTTAAGGATTTGATCATTTATTTTTTGAAAAATTTTAAGTCATTCAAATCAACAGGTCAAAAACAAAACAAGACTGAGAAAAGCATGGTGGAGAGCTTAATGAGAATGACAACATTTCATAAATTTGGAAACTAAAAGACTTGAATTGTTGAAGAAATTCAATCATTCATTCTTTTTAAAGTAAAATGGTTAAAGCTGAGAAAGTATACAGATAATTTTATAGGAAATATCAAACATATTGGTATAGGGATAGAATGAAAATACAAATTTTATGATAATTATGACTACTGAAAAGTACTGAAAAATTTTAAATTGAGTTTTTGTAAGAAAATACAAATTGTCAAAATACAATGAAAATAAGAATAATTTAATAGTAAAGATTGAAAATGGAAGATTTTAACAACAAACTAATTTTTCTTAAGACTCATAAATTTAAAATATTACGTAAAATTCAGCAAATAAGAAAGATTTAAATCCATGAGAAAATAGTGTTTACTGCAGAAAGGGAAGGACAGATCAATCATCAGAAATGTTTTATTTATGATAGTAGAGGCCTGGTGCATGAAATTCGTGCATGGGGGGGGGGTCCCCTCGCCCAGCCTGTGCCCTCGGGGGATGGCTGACTGCTGGTTATGCACCCCCTCGCAATCCGGGACGCTGCCTGCACCAGTGACCACACTGTCCATGCAGGTGAAAGCCATCTTGCTGTTGTGTGGGCAGCTGCATTTTTTGCCCTGATTATAAAAAGCAGCACATAACATGATCCTCTGAGGCAGTGGTACCATTTCCCCATCTTATGGGTGGAAACACTGAAGCAGAGAGAAGTTAAGTAATTGGCTTTGTCACACAGGTGTAAGTGTTGGAATCAGGGCTGACGACATGCCCGTCATCGCTGCGTCACCCTGTTTTCTCGGTGGTAGAGCAGCCTTGCCAGGGTTCACTGTTTAAATCTAAGAGCCTGTTCCCAACACACAGGGGAGGGTCCCTAGGCCTGGCTGGCGATCAGGCTCATCTGTGGGGCGACGGCGGGTGGGATGATCAGAGGGCCCGTGCTGGCACCCGTCTCGGCTGGCGGCGGAATGGCACTGCTCACCGGCCCTGCCCCCCGCTGGCACCACTGGTCACCTCCCTCTGCAGGGCGACTGGTGGGCGGGGTGATGGGGGGCCCCACTGCCATCCACTGGCCGGCCCGCCCCCCCATTGCCGCTGCTGGTCGCCTCCCTCTTGGGGGGCAGCGTGCGTCACAGGACCGGTCGTGCGCCCCTTGTCCTGCTGTTTGGCCGATTTGCATATTAAGGTTTTATTATGTAGGATAACTATGTGGAAAGAAAAAGAACTATAAAATATGAATGCTAAATTGATAAATTAAAGTTTTTCCTTAAAGAACTTTTAATAAAATTGCAAAACAATATTTCCTTGCACTAAGAAATGTTATGTATATAATTTTCAAGCCACCACACTTAGTAAAGCAGAAGTGCCACGTGGGGGTAATCAGACCGGCAGTCAGCTGCTTTGGCAGCTTCAGGGAGGACGACGGGGAATGGCGTCAGAGGCCCGGCCCAGGGAGGGAAACCGGCCTCCTCATCATGGGGAGGCGCACGGCCTTCTGGGTAGAACATGGGGACTGGCGAGGAGACACTCTGGAGGCAGATCTCTCTCGGAGGTGCGCAGCCCGCCAGTCCTGGGGCTCTGAGGCTGAATTGGCCGGGGAAGGCAGAAGGGCCAGTCCCCCCACACCCCCTTCCTGCCCAGACCGCGAGCAAACACCCACCACCTGCGCTCGGCCAGGTCCCCGCTCCCCCCCCCCTGCGTCTGCGCCTGGCGGAGTCCTGAGTCCCGTGGCTCCAGGGAGGCCCCGCCCCAGGAGGGCGTGAGGACATCGGGGAGCAGACCTCGTGCCCGGACCGGCGTCGGGCTCCCGGCAGGAGAGGGTGAGGGCTCTTACCCCGCGGGCGTCCTGACCACGGCGTGCCCTGCGCTCGGGGCCTCGTCCCCGCTCAGCATCCTGAACGTGGTGCTCTTCCCCGCCCCGTTCACGCCCAGCAGCCCGAAGCACTGGAGGGAGAGGACACGCGCGGGTCAGAGGGCACTGCCCGAGCCGTCTGGGCGTCTGCGCCCTAAAGCAGCCTCGTGCACAAAGCGGCCGCGGCTGCAGAGGGTCCAGACGGCCCCCGTTCATCACTGCCCCCCCCCTTCACCCCCCCTCCCCTCATCTCTGGCCCCAACTCACACCGCCCCCCCTCCACCCCCCCCCCCCCCCGTTCATCACTGCCCCCCGGCTCATCAGCAGGAGAAGAGCCCCAGGGAGTGTGGCCGGCATCGGGCTTCCTCCCACCAGCCTCCCCGCACCCGGAGGCCCCGGGGGCCGGCCACACGCAGACCTCCCCCACTCCCCTCAGCCCGGCCACACGCACACCTCCCCTCCCCTCCGCAGGCCCAGGGTCACGGACACACGCAGACCTCCCCTCCCCTCCGCAGGCCCAGGGTCACGGACACACGCAGACCTCCCCTCCCCTCCGCAGGCCCAGGGTCACGGACACACGCAGACCTCCCCTCCCCTCCGCAGGCCCAGGGTCACGGACACACGCAGACCTCCCCTCCCCTCCGCAGGCCCAGGGTCACGGACACACGCAGACCTCCCCTCACCTCCCCGCTCCGCAGGCCCAGGGTCACGGACACACGCACACCTCACCTCCCCGCTCCGCAGGCCCAGGGTCACGGACACACGCAGGCCCAGGGTCACGGACACACGCAGGCCCAGGGTCACGGACACACGCAGACCTCCCCTCCCCTCACCTCCCCTCCCCTCCCCTCCGCAGGCCCAGGGTCACGGACACACGCACACCTCCCCTCCCCTCCCCTCCCCTCCGCAGGCCCAGGGTCACGGACACACGCACACCTCCCCTCCCCTCCCCTCCCCTCCGCAGGCCCAGGGTCACGGACACACGCACACCTCCCCTCCCCTCCGCAGGCCCAGGGTCACGGACACACGCAGACCTCACCTCCCCTCCGCAGGCCCAGGGTCACGGACACACGCAGACCTCCCCTCCCCTCCCCTCCCCTCCGCAGGCCCAGGGTCACGGACACACGCAGACCTCCCCTCCCCTCCCCTCCCCTCCGCAGGCCCAGGGTCACGGACACACGCACACCTCCCCTCCCCTCCCCTCCCCTCCGCAGGCCCAGGGTCACGGACACACGCACACCTCCCCTCCCCTCCCCTCCCCTCCGCAGGCCCAGGGTCACGGACACACGCAGACCTCCCCTCCCCTCCCCTCCGCAGGCCCAGGGTCACGGACACACGCAGACCTCCCCTCCCCTCCCCTCCGCAGGCCCAGGGTCACGGACACACGCAGACCTCACCTCCCCACTCCGCAGGCCCAGGGACACACGCAGGCCCAGGGTCACGGACACACGCAGACCTCACCTCCCCACTCCGCAGGCCCAGGGACACACGCAGGCCCAGGGTCACAGACACACGCAGACCTCCCCTCCCCTCCCCTCCGCAGGCCCAGGGTCACGGACACACGCAGACCTCACCTCCCCGCTCCGCAGGCCCAGGGTCACGGACACACGCACACCTCCCCTCCCCTCCCCTCCGCAGGCCCAGGGACACACGCAGGCCCAGGGTCACGGACACACGCAGACCTCACCTCCCCGCTCCGCAGGCCCAGGGTCACGTCCCGCACGGCCGGCCGGGAGCGCCCGTAGCTCTTGCTGAGGTTGCAGAGCACCAGCAAGTCGGCGCCGGTTCTTCCCGTCAGCACCCGCGCCTGCTCCGCCTCCACATCTGCGTCCGCACAGGCCGTGACTGTGCCCTGGACGGCCGCGCGCCTCCTGGGAGGAGAGCCCGTCAGCCCACACCCGGGACCCGGGACCCGGGACCTGGGACGGGCATCAGAGAGGGGAGGTCGCAGATGTCCCAACGCGGAGGCCTGGAGACGGGCCAGCAGCTCGGCCACGGCCGTCGGGGTCCCCAGGAGGGAAGGAGACGCGTGTGCCCCAGAGACAGCGGGCAGGCACTCCGAGCCCCTCGGCTGCATGGGACACCCCCCGACCCGCACTGAGGGCGAAAGGTCCCCGCGGAGCTGCGGTCTGCACAGGCCACAGCTGCAGTCACCGCCCGCCCGTCACTCCGCACGGCGCCCGCTCCTGCATTCAATGTGCTGTCAGGTGGGTTCAAACTCACTGGCCTCTGAGCTGCTCACTCCTCCCTCCTCCTGACTGTTAACGGGCGCGTGTGACTCCGGGAATCCGATTCCCGTGAGCTGCACTGCGCACCTCCGACTCCCGACGGGCGCAGCCCTCTGGCTGGTGCTCTCCACCCCGGGTGCCGCCCCGGAGGTGCCGTGTCAGCACGTGACCCAGTGTCACCGGAGGAGCTGGGCGCAGGGGACACGGGCTCTGGACCCATTTGGCAATTTCTTGTGTCTTCAACTACTTTAAAGTTACGGGTATTTAAAATAAAAGAAAACCTCCTCTCCTTGTACTATTTTTCCGTCCCTGGAACCACCAACGGGGAAATCACAACTTATTCCACGGGCGGCACTGCTGCTGAGGAGGCATTAGGCCCCGGGGCGTAGCCATCACACGATGCCATTTGTGTGGCACTGAAACGCACCGGGCGGCGGGGACAGAGGAGCCGCGGCGGGGAGGGGGCGAGGAGGCGGTCGCCTGCAGAGCGCACGGGCCCACGTCCCGAGGGCCTGAGAGGCTGACAGCACGCCATCTGGGGAAGGTGACACGCGTGTCCAGTTGGTGAAATCCATCAAGTTCTACATGTGCCTTTAGACTGCTCTCTCCCTCCCCCGGGCCCTGAGCCCCGGCCACCCAGGGGCCTCTCTCTATCAGGAACTATCTCCTTCCTTCCCTCCTGCGAGCAGGACCCGCCACAAGGTGCCCGCCAGTGTGCTGGCCTCTGTCACCCGTCACCCAGGAAGCTTTATAGGCACCTGTCCCCCCCCCACTGGGACCTTTCCCCCTGACACCCATCCCCCTACACCCATTCCCCCTCCTGACACCCATCCCCCCACACCCATTCCCCCTCCTGACACCCATCCCCCCACACCCATTCCCCCTCCTGACACCCATCCCCCCACACCCATTCCCCCTCCTGACACCCATCCCCCCCAGAACCTGTCCCCCTAACACCCATTCCCCTGGCACCCATCCCCCCACACCCATTCCCCCTCCTGACACCCATCCCCCCCACACCCATTCCCCCTCCTGACACCCATCCCCCCTAACAAAGAGAAGACACAGCACTGATGGCAACAGGACCTGGCGCCGGCGCGGGGCTGTGGGCACTGAGCCGTGCACGCCCTCCTGGGAGTGACCCTCACCACACACATCAGCTGCCTCGCCGTCCACGGGCACTGAGGGCCACAGCAGAGCGAGGGCTGAGCACGGACAGAGGGAAACGCCTGGGACGAGTGAGGCCCGGGAGCAGCGGTCTCACCCTGTCCTTCCTCGTGTCCATGACGCGCCCGGATCCACAACCACAGGGAACATGAGCCCGCCCAGCAGCGCGTGCGGGTCGGACGCGGTCCGTCCTGCAGCCTCCGGGACGGAGGCCCCCCTTAGCTCTACGCTGGCGCCCGAGGGTGCACGCCGTGTACCTGGCCCTCCGCACCACGTCCCCGTGCAGCAGCAGCCTCAGGAGCAGCAGCGCCGTGCCCTGGGAGGCCAGCTGCACGAAGACCCAGCCCAGGAAGCTCATCCGGAAGGGGCTGGCGTAGCTGTCGACGCCCAGGCTGTGGGTCAGGTCGAACTGGATCTGGTTGTAGCAGAGCTCGATCAGGCCCTGGCCCAGGCAGAACTGGGGGAACACGGTGAAGACCCACTTGAGGACCTCGTAGATGGTCTGCAGATTCTGCGAGGGAGAGGAACAGAGCCCGCTGGGTGCTCCCGCCACGCCCCGCTCTCCTGCGGGCCCCCCACCTGCCCAGTCCCGGCCTCTGCCCACTCCCTGCGGCCAGCGCAGTGGGACTGTCCACTCCACAGCCCGCGTCTGAGGACTCCACCTGGCTGGGTGGGCCCCGCCTGGGCCGCGTCTCCCTGTCGGATGGAGTGTCTCCCATGCCGTCCCCCACGGGTTTGGGAGGGAGCTCATCTGTCTCCCAGGCTCATGCTGGAGGGGAATTCTCAGGACGAGTATACCCGAGGCACCCAGGCCTGGCAGGTGGGACTCGGGAAATTTCAGACTCAGAGTTGGTGCGGAAATGAGCTAGGACTTTCGGGTCTGCTGGGATGAAATGAACGTATTCTTCCTGTGAGAAGGACATGGGTTTGGGGGAGTCGGGGTAGGATGTTATGGACGGACTGTGTTGGCCCTAACATCCGTATGGGGAGGCCCTGACCCTGCGATGGCGTTGGGGCGGGCTCGGGAGGGAGGTGACTAGGTGTGGGGAAGCTGGTGGCCCACCTGAGCCCTGGTGACGACGGCCAGCAGCCGGGGCATGGTGGTCATGAGCAGCGTGCAGAGGCCCAGGACGAAGTTCAGCGAGACGTAGGCGATGAAGGCGACGTCGGCGCTGGGGAAGAGCCGGGACGTCAGGTACATCCCCGGGAGGGTCGCGTACCTGGAAGTCAGGGGACGCGGGCTCACTTCCCTGTCCGTGCGCGCGGAGAGGACGGGGCGTTTCCTGGCTCCAGGGGCCCTCGTTCCCGCAGCTCCCCCCGTGGAGGGAGCAAGGAGCACGCAGCCCACGGCGGCTCAGCCACGCGGTTCCTGCGCAGGAAACAGGCCCAGACCGAGCGGCCGCGCGGATGGTCACGCCACGCACCCGAACAGCACCAGCAGGAGGATGGTGGCCGCCAGGTTCTTGCGGAAGGTGAAGGCTGGCAGCCCGAAGGCCGCGACCACGGCGACGCACAGGCCGACGGAGACCGAGTAGAAGAGCTGAGGAGACAAGGGGGCCGCACGGGCCCACTCCGTGTGTTTATGGTGCACGTCGCAGGCTCCGCGGCCGGGCTGGCCCGTCCCCCAGGCGTGTGCGTCCGGGCCCCGCGCCCCCGGTGTCCTGGGGATGGACCCGGAGCTGGGCTTGCCAAGGGTGAACCCGGCAAAACGAGACGAAGGCCGGACCGAGGCCACTGCGACCGGTGTCCTTCCAGGAAGGGGAGAGAGGACAGAAGGCACAGGGCGGCCATGGGCACAGAGGTCCAGGCAGGGCCTCGGGGTCCCAGAGGTGCGGCCCCTCGGGCCTGTCCTCTGCCCGTCTAGCTGGGAAGCTGCTGTCGCCGCATGTGAAGTGGTGGGCGGGGCAGCGTGCGGCACGGGGACAGGAGGGAGCCGGGACTGGGCGGCCGGCCCTGCTGGGTGGGTGTGGATCGAGGCGGGCCGTGTCCTCTCCTGACCCGAGTGTCCCTCAGTGGAGGTGGGGCCAGAGCCAGCCTTTCTGTCTGGGCTGAGACCTTAAACCTCCCGGGGCTGACGGGTGTGCGGACAGTCCCACGGCCCGGGCAGGCCCCGAGGCAGTCTGGGAAGTGTCCCTGTCCCGAAGCCCAGGCGTCGGTCGCACACAGGCAGGTGGGGGAACCGGATAGACGCCGGCCGCCGGAAAGGCTGAGACCGCGGCGCTGAGGCACGGACATGCTCAAAAGGGCCCCGTCGGCTGAGCTCCACGCCAGGCCAAGGCAGGAGCCTGCCAGGAGCCGCGGTGACGACAGGACTTCACCCGAAACGCTCTGCCAGTGAAATGATCCCTGCTGTGTTCACCGTCTGAGGTGGCCAGCCCCGAAATACAACCACACACACATACACACATGTGCACACATTACACACGTGTGCACACATACATACACACACGTATATGCACCCAAAACACACACACACACATGCACACACGAGCAGGTCACGTGCATGCAGGCACGGGGAGGTGCCCACAGCCTACCATGTCGTACAGGAAGTTGGAGAACCAGTAGGCCCCGTAGCCCAGGCCACTCAGGTGCTGCAGCCTCTTGGCTCCGGTCACCCGGTCCCTGACCACGGAGCTGCCGATGGAGGCGGCCAGGACGGAGACGCCCAGCACGATGCAGAGGGCCACGCCGCACTGCCGGATGCTCTCCAGGCTGCGGGCGACAGAGAGTCGTCAGGGGGCCAAGAGCGGGCCTCTGCCCGCCGGCCGGACCAGTGGTGGTGGGACAAGCCGTGGAGAACTTCACTCGTCAACCCCACCACCTTCCCAGCAGCGGGCACTGCTCCCACGGACAGGGCATAACCGCGGAGGGAAAGCTGAGGGCCTCTCCGAGGCTCCGTCTCCAAGTCTGCTCCTGACCACTGACCCCGACCCCGGTAAAGTGAAAGGCATCCTGGAGCGGCCGCTGCGGGGCCGTGGCTTCGGCTTCGGCTGGCCCTGCAGACAGCAGCCCCCAGGGGGCGGGGCAGGGGCAGCTACAGGGCTCACCAACTCCACGTGCCAGCCCCCCTCAGGCAAGCGCAGAGCAGCATCAACCCACGTCACCCAAAGATCTCGTTCCACAGCCGCCCCCACCCCACGTCCGTCCCTCAACTCACATCTTGTCCTCGTTCAGCAGGGCCCCTCCGTACGGGTGGCTGTAGAGCGTTATTCCTGCGAAAGACGGGAACGTGAGCCCGGGCCCTCCCCCTGCGTGGGCGGCGGGAGCCCCTGAGCCGCAGGCCTCTGTGCCCGTGGGGACTCCTGTTGGCTCGGGCCAGGCTGGGGCACCGGTGCCGGGAAGGGGAAGCCCACGGCGCCTGCTGGACACACATTACGACAGGTCGTGCTGACATGGGGACACCCTGACCTCGAACTCTTCAAGCATCCCCGTGGCCTGAGTGGGCAATTTCCCTCTGGTGCCCAGGAAATTCTAAACATGTGACCCTGCCTATCCAGCCGGGGCACTGACCGCCCTTCCCTCCAGTCATCCATTTAAAAATGACAGCAGCCAACACAGTGGCCGTCCAGTCTTGACCCATAAATACACAGGCCACGTAACAGAGTTCATCTGTTTTCCTAGGTCAAAACATAACTTGTCCTTTTAATAGCTGCAGTGATACCCCACGGGTGGCTACGGCACTCAGTCAACCCTCTTCCTAGCAGCGGGCCCGCCGGGGGCTCCTGGGACGCCACGTCCACCTGGTCTAGGCCAGTGCCTCCCAGCGGCCTGAAAGTGACCATGTGAACGGGCGTCACTACAACCTCCTTCACATGGCGTTCCCTGCTTCACGCTGGGCTGGTGTGTCTTTAAATGCCTCCCCTCCCAGCCCCCACTGCACCTTCCTGCCCCCCGTCTGTGCTCTCACTTCCCAGACCGCCCCAGCCTCCCAGCGCCTCTCACCGCAGCCAGCCCTCCCCCTGCCCGGCCTCCAGAGGGTTCTCCCTAAGGGAAAGCGGGACATGCCACTCTCGTTCCCAAACGTCAGAGCAAGCGTCCGCTGCCGCTGGGTAAAGGCCACACTCCTCTCTGTTGATCTAGCTCAGCGGGCCTGGCCTCAGACGACCTGGGAGGGGTCACGCCCCCCCGCCCGACACCCTCCTGTACGAGGTCACACTGGCCCGGCCTGGACTGGGAATGGACACCCTGGTTCCTCTCACGTCCTGACCCCTGCCCAGTGTGTGTGACCCCTCCAGGCGGGCGCCCGACAGCGGTGACCTCTGACCTCTGAGCCTGGCAGAGCCAGCACTGGCCCCAAGCCTGCAAACCTCAGTCTCACCAGGAAGTGGAAGCGACAGGAAGATGCGGCGAGACCAGGGATGCCGAGTATCTAGTGGCTCCCCTCGGCTCCACACGCTCCACACCGCTGCCCCGCGGCGGGCCGCACGCGCGTTCCCGTCCGCAGCCCCCTCTGGCTTTTATTTTGCTGCTATTACTCCATATACAGGGCCCCAAGTCAACACGTCCCACGTGTTTCTGAAAATGGTGGTGAGGGAAACCCAGCATGGAGGGCAGTGAGGGGGGGCAAGGCGCTGGACGGCGGGGCAAACGCCTCCCTCCCGTCGACGGGGCTGGCCTGGCCGCAGACCCGGTGAGTCAACTAGAGCCGGGGGGGGGGGGGGTGTGGTGCTTCACCTCCTTTTCTTTCCTTTTTAAAAAGTGAGATGAGTTTGTAAATGACAGCTCCCCCCCGAAGCGGAGCACATGGCATCTCCGTAAGCCAGTCACCCACTCTGCGCCCAGAGATGAGCCCATCACTTACCAAAACGGGCCTGGAACTGGACCCTGCCGACACGGACGGGACGGGCGAGCCCAGCCCGAGGCGGTTCCCACCTCCCTGCCCAAGCCCCGGTGAGGGCAGAGGCTGCCTGGACCCCGAGAGCCCTGCCCGCAGCAGGGAGCCGCGAGCGCCGGCCGTGAGGCCAGCCCCCTGGCGAGAGCTCTCCCTCACCGCATCCCCGCACAGCGAGGCCAGCCCCGAGGAGGAGCCGACAGGAGCAGGGCCTGCGCCTGCGTGCGTGAGTGCGACCGACCGCGCGCCCCGCCTCAGGCCCCGTTCGGAGCCCCTGCCCCTGTGGCTGCGGCGCTGGCTCCTGCGGGAGAGGCCGCAGCCCGAGCGGCTCACCGTGCTGTCTCCAGTCCTCGGCCGGCGGCAGCAGCCTCCACAGGAGCAGGTTGCTCAGGTGGTTCAGGTAGGAAGGGAGGGCGTGGAAGGCCTTCTGGCTGTACCACACCTAGGAGAGAGGGACAGTGCAGGCGCCGGCGGCCCTCCGCGCTCGTCAGCTCTCCTCAGACACGAGGGCCACGCGTGTCCCTCGGCCTCGCGGGACCGGAATGCTCGCTCAGAGCGATGTCCGTGCACAGCTGACTGTGAGCGGTAAGCGCCCGTCTGCTAATTTCACATTTATCTCAAGCATATAATTCACAGCTAAAAATAGATTAATTTTCCCCAGAACAAATGTGGATGTTGCTCTATAATTGTATTCTCACAGCGAGAAAAGAACTAAACCCATCCTTTTTTTTCTTTCTCGGTTGGTAAGCTAATGAAATTTGACCTGCAAATTAAAAGTGGGGAAAATGATTTAAAAAAGATTACTTTCAAATTAATAACCGAGTGTGGAACATTATTTCTTAAAATAAAGGGAGCTGAGCATCTGCTGAGCGTGGAGAGTGAAGCCGCCCGCCACCAGGCGGAGGACGGGGAGGGGAACAGACGGGCGCCGTTATGAACGCTGAGCGCACAGGTAACAGAGGAGGTGCTGACTGAGCCATCAGTATCCACATCTCAAAGTATTCCTATTTAAGAGAATTTCAGAAAACAATCTCCAGGGGAAGGCTGGCAAGTGTCTTGAAGAAGTCAGTGCATCGCCCGGGCTGGTGCGCCCAGTGGCTGAGGTCCCGGGCACCGAAAGGGCACAGTTGGATTCCGGGTCAGGCACGTGCCCGGCGGCAGGCTCGGTCCCTGGCGGGGGGCGTGCAGGAGGCAGCCTACGGATGTTTCTCTCACACATCGATGCTGCTCTCTCCTTCTCCCTTCCTCTCTCTCTGAAAATAAATAAAAACATTTTTTTAAAAAAAGAAGAAGAAGGAAGGACATCAACCAGCAAACTCTGGTCCTCGCTCTGCTGACGGACAGCCCACCCCTCGGGACGTGCCGTCCCCGGGACAGACCGCCGCTGCCGAGCTGGGCCGCTCCCAGTGTGTGCTCGGGGCGGCCACGCGGTCCCAGCTGATGCCGGTCAGGACAGCTCTCATCCCCGGCTCCCGAGCCCTGTCTTCCCACTTCGTCGCATTGTGCCTGGCGCTTAACCGGGGTCCGGTGTGGCAACTGTGATGCCCACGCGAACAGCTAAGCGGTGAACTATTGTCCACAGGAAGGTTCGGGTGAGTGCCATGAAAGGCTAAAATATTCCTAGAGGAAATGAACCCAAGTGTTGCCTGCTGAAGGAGGGGTCGCTGAACAGTCTACACAGCAACTTAACGTTTCACCGGGAATCACGTGTGCAGGTGAGTGGGGCCTGTGGCCTCCCTGCGACAGCCCTGTTGGGACTCAGCACCTCTAGTTCCCGCAGGTGGGAGGCCTCCGTCCTCCCCACCCTCATCCCCGCACCTGAGGAGCCCTCTGCACATTCTCGGTGGCACAGGGACCATCCCTAAGGCTCAGAGAGGTCCTGCTGAGTCCCTGCCCCTGCGTCTGTGTGGTCTCTGGGCCCCGCCTCTGGACTCTGGCGGAGGAAGGCTAGTGCGTGGGAAGTTCCCGCCACCGGGGACCTCAGGGGCGCTTCCAGCTGTCCTGCACCAGGCGCCGTCCCACGTGCTTCGGTCTACTGGCCGGTCTGGTCTTAACCAACAGTGGCCGTGTGCTCCGTGGCGACAGGAAAGGGACCTCGTTCTCGCTCGGGCTTACCTGTTTTGACTCCATAGGAACACACACTGGGGTCGGCCTGGTTCCTCCCGAGTCCACGAATGTACCTGGGTCTCAGGTATATGATACCCTAAATGTCTCCGATTGGGAAAAGCAAGCAACGAGAACTATTACCTTTGCCAGGTTTTCTGGTTTTGACAGGTGTGAGTTCTCATCTTGAGCAGGATCCGGGCCTCGCCCTCCGAAAGACCAGCCCCCGAGCCTGGGGACAGGGAGCACGGTCAGCGCCTCGCCGAGGGCGCGCAGGGCCCCACACGGGCGTTCGTCCTGACCGCGCTGATCTTAATGGCCCCGGAGGAGCAGCAGCTGAGCATCAGCCCCGGGAACGTGGCCACACGGGAGGGTCAGCGGCCGAAGGAACGGCAGCTCGCAAGGCCGGGGCAGGGAGCTGCTCAGACAGGAGGCCGCAGGAGGCTCCGCCGTGGCTGCTAGAACTCACCCCTGCCGAGGACCCAGGCGCCATGTACAGGACGTGGCCACGAGGGCCACATTCTAATCGCCACCAAGGCTCCCTGCTCTGCAGACCAGCCATCCCGAGCCCCATGCTCCCTGCGGCCTGCTGTGTCCCCCGCTCCCGCTGCCTCAGTGTGGGTGCGGCTGCGATCTAAAGCCGAGAGAGGCTCTCTTCCCGCTCCCCCGCCCCAGACTGGCCACCGGGGCCCAGGGAATCCACACACAGAGCTCGCCCTACCGCCCACACGGAGCTGGGACACACGGCCCAGGGGCGCCGAGAGAGGAGGGTCTGAGGGACATCGCCCGCGAGCGGCTCCCACTCTGGGCCGTGACACGCCCGGGGGATGCCCAGGGCATGTCAGTGGTCGGGGGCCTGTTGCCCCCAAAGCGTTTGCGAGACTTTGCGTCCTAAGGGCTCCGCCCAGCGCTTCCCGGGCTCACACCCACCTGGGGCTCTCCCCGGGCGCCAGCAGGTACTCCTCGGGGCGCAGGGCCGACAGGTTCAGCAGCCTGTGGCCCCGGCGGCTGGTCAGGGAGGGGGCCCGGGCACTGGCGTTGGGGCAGCTCTGCAAGGAGAGAAGAGACACTTGTTCTTGCCGCACGAGCAGCTTTGCTGATGGTGCGGAGACCTCGCTGCAGCTCTCGGTTCCTGCTGCAGTCTATGCTCCGATGTCTCACTCCCTCGGGCGCCCCATCTGCGATGACACGCAACCCGCCGGGGCCTGGGTGTCAGTTCCACGTGGGAACTTGGAAAGCTGTTCGTGTGTAAGTCCGGACAGGCTGTAAGCACTCGAAAGGGAAAGTGTTGCCTTGCATCTGTGACCGGAGGGGAGTCCGGGACGAGGTGGGGGCGGGGAGTCGGGAGAACGAGGGTGAATTCGGGGCGGGCTTCTTTCTGAAGAGCCGCAAGCAGAAGCCAAACCGCTCCTCTCAGGGGACGCGCTGCTCAGAATCAGGGACTGACCGCCCAGCAGGGGGAGCCCCCGGGCAGGACCAGGGCGGCGGGCTGCCCAGGGCGCCCTGCCTGCCGCCTGGGACCCCATCTCTCGGGCCTTCGGGAAAGATCACGCACTCGGACCGTCACGACTCCAGGCCGGGACACCGGGCTTCCGCGTCAGCTCCGAGGCCTGATTCTCCTTTTCTGTAACCGGGTCCCTGTTAGCTGCTGACTGTGGCCGACAGGCCGACGCCTGCATTAACTGCCCACTGAGCTTTCCTTCGAGGTGAATTCCAATCAGTTCTCCGAGTGGATCCCGACCTGCGCCTCACAGATGGAGCGGCCAGGCCTCTGCTGGGATCGATGCCGCACCTCCCTCAGGGGCATCAGCGGCGTCAGGAGACCGAGAGGCATCCTCGCCTTTAACCCCCCTTCTCAGAACTCACGGAGAGAACATGTGACAGGGGCCTGGTCTCCGGCCCAGAATGTGGGAGATTTCCCCCCCAGGCAGGTCCAGCTTCCTGTCGTTGGCTGAAGCGTAGAGGGGCCGCGGTGGAACCCACGTAACGTCTGTAACGGCCGCGGTGGAAAGCTCACTCTGTGGGATGAACCTTCCCAAGGGGCAGCTCCCCACGTCACTGGAGCCCCAGGGCTCAGCGCGAACAGAACGGGGGTTATAAGGGAAGTGAACGTTGTTACCGGAGGGTCAGGCTTCTTCGAAAACCAGAATGCCACTGGAACCTACCGGGCAGCCACAGGGACCCGGGGCTTCTGGGTGCGGCGAGGGCTCCGGGTGCCAACAGGAGGCGTTCGTCCTGCGGAAGCAACAGGGCCGAGTGAGGCTCAGGCCGTGAACCGCGTTTCTGGGCGCGTCCCGTCGACAGGCACGTCCCAGACCCATCGCTGGCTGCAGGGCCGCCCCCCCACGCGCCTCCCACCCGTGCCCCCACGCAGATGTCACTCTGAGGACAGGGCTTCCAGTTCCCCCCGGACGCTCTGCCGAGGATGCCCGGCCAGGCCCCCTGGATCGGGGTGAGTCCTGGTCTCAAACCCCAGCACCTTCAGCAGCAGCACAGCAGGCCACGCGCACGAGCCGCTGCCGTCTCCCCCCGACAGACACGCGCTCCGTCATCGTTTGGGGAGGAACCAGTTGCTCCGGTTCCACGTGCCGAGAGCCTGACAACAGGACCGTATGGAACCACTGGCAGCCGTGGTTCCAAACCCTTTTTACTCCAAAGTGCCCGGAGCTTTTTCCTTGTCGGCCTCACACTGGGATTTCACGAGTGTTTCTAAGTTAAACGTTGCTTTAGCGGTAACATTCCTATCTTCTCAGGAACTGGGCCGGAAGGGAGGCAGCTGGCACGGATGGACCTCGGCACAGGCTCCGGGGCCCCGGGCAGGAGCGCTGGGGCCTGGCGGTGAGGCGGCTCCCCCACCCTCCGCTGCGGGACGGGCCGGGAGCTCGGCGGCCTCTGCGCGGGCAGAGCACAGAGCGGGAGACACACGTCTGCCCGTGAAAAGAAGCCGCGTGCCTATCGCCCGGTGGGCAGAGGGCAGCTCCACCTCGTCTCTAAATATAAATGACGTCACGCCTCCCGTCCTGCTCCGGGCAGCCACCCGGGGCCTCCCGCTGGAGACTCAAAGCGCACGCGGAGACCACGCCTTCCGTGGGACTGCGAGGCGATCCTCACTCCGTGACTCCTTTCATCCTCCGCTCAGCAGGCTGCCCGCCCGGCACCTCCCATGGCTGCTGGCGAGTGTTTGTAACAGCAAAGTTCTTCCAAAACTGAGTCCTCTTTGTTCCAACCCTCCCTGCTCCCTCTTAAGGCAGCACGCACAGGACCGCCTGGGCCGCCCGGGACTGGGGGTCCCACCGAGAGGCCCCTCCTGCGGCTGCCGGGGAGTCCCGCACGGAGAGCTCCGCCCCTCCCCACGTGGCTTTACAAGTTCAAAGGAGTATCTGACTGGCTAACTCCACTTTCGATTTACAGATGAAAGATCAGCAAGAACGGGCGGGAAAGGCCCATTTCACCTCCGGAATCGTCCTGGGGTCAGCGGGTTGCTGGCCTCGTGAAATGAACCTGATATTAAACCACCGCCTGTTTCTCAGTCAGCCACGCCCGCACATCTTCAAGTCTGGCCTACACACCCTGTTAGGAAAACGGCTCCGTCTCAGCCAGGCAGGCTTTGGGAGACCTGACTGCTCGGAGGTCGCAGCAGGAGGCAGCGGAACGAGCAGGTGTGCCCAGCGTCGGACTCCTCCTCTCGGGAACCGGGTCCAACGGGAAGGGAGCGCGTGGGCATCACTGATTCAGCCACACTTTACGCCACGGGAGGCGATGCCTTGTTGGAAGTAGACACCTTGGCTTCGGGCTCAGACCTCAGCAGCCAAGTGTTGCTTGTGCGGCACGGACGTCAGTTTCTACTCCAGGAGGTGCGCCCAGCACCTTGCACGAGGCAGCCCGCAGCCCAGGCTTGGACCAAGGAAAAGGAGTAAGAGAGGAACAGGCTACGTGGTTTTGCAGAGTAAAGGGAGAAGAAGGCAGGAGACAGGCAGAGCGTGGCTGCAGGCTGGGCGGGGGAGCTTGGGGACCCAGGGCCTTGCCCGTCAGAGAACCTCGAGGGGAAACTGCTGTCTGCACAGAACGTGGGAAGCGTCCCGCTGCTCTTGGCGTGGCCTCGACGCCTTTTCCCTCGAGAGACCAGCTGAAGCACCGTCCCTCCCGATGCCCTTCTCTGTGGCGAGGCGGGCGGACGGCGGGCCCCAGACCGCGAGTTCCTCCCCCGCAGACGATCTCAGTCCCAGGGAATGAAAGCGGCACCGAGCAGCTTTATTTAGTTAAAGCAATTGCTTGTTTTTCAGAAGAAAACAAAGGGAAACAACATAATTAATTTTCTATTAATTCCCCCTTGCTGAGACCATTAACAGCTCTTCAGGCTGTAGCTAATGGCCCCCATGACTAATAAATTAGAGAAAGGTATTCCCGACGTGGCATTGTTGTCTGGGTTTTATATTTATCCCTTGAAAACACGCACTGCTGTCCTTAGTACATCATCATGGTTTCATCTCTCCCCCGTGTGCTCCACCCGGAGCGTTAACGCCTGAGACCAGGCCGTGCCCACACCCGCCCAGTTCCCGCCACAGCGCCACCTTGATGAAGCTCCTCAGTAAATAACGGCCAGGCAAGCGGGGGGCGGGGGGGGGGGTGACTTAGCGAGAAAGCCGGCTCCGGCAATGCTCACGGACGGCCATGCCTATAGGATCCCTTCACGTCCTGGGAAGAAATATTCAAAGGACTTGGATCCCAACCTGAAGTCACGGATGGAAACCCCTCAGTTAAAGAGGAATTCCAGCTCATCGTTCCCTAAACGTAACGGCAGGAATGCATCCGCCCAGGTGACTGCTACTTCGTGTTTAGCTTCGGGTTTTTCACAGAAACGGAACGCTGTGAATTACTGATTCGTGTTTTTCCAATAATATAAACCAAGTGTTTACTGAGGAGGGAAGGGGCAAGTGGGTAGTTATTTCAGGTCACTTAGGAGTCCCCTCCGCTCAGTGCTAACCCACCCGGCTGGCAGGTGCTCCCTGGGTGGACGTGACGACAAGTCAGGACGGAGCCGTCCCGTCTGCGGTTGCGAGCAGCGGGCGGGGTATGTCTGCGGGCAGCTGGTACTCACAGGCCTGGGGCTAGGCTGGCGCAGAGCTGCTCCCCGTCTCCAAAGGCGCGCAGAAGCACATGGGCCAGTTCCATGCCATCGCTGTCACTGCTGTCAGGAGACAAAGGACAGGGGCCGTCAGACGGAGGCCACGGGGCAGGTCTGTCCGCACGTGCCCGCGCCAGGCTGGCCACAGCTGGTTCCGGCAGCTCAGAGCGAACGGCTTGTTCGGTTTTCACGGTAAAGCCAAGCCAGGAAGGAGATAAGAAATTTCTTCAACTCCCACGTTTCCACCATAGGTACCCATGTGCGCACGCACACCTGCCTCACGGTGTAGCCTTTTCCCATCTCCTCACTTTATGTAATTTCACCTTCTGTGGCATTTTTCATGGTTTTTAAATGAATGCCACAGGCTGCATAATATCACGTGGTGTCACGATGTCAGCATCTCTGCAAACATTCGCCGGCGGGCGGAGCCTTCGCCCTCTGGGTCCCGCAGTGACACCCGCCGTGCCTGTCGCCGTCTCCGTGTGTTCTCTCTCGAACACCTGCTCCCAGGAGGCCCAGCGCAGAACCCTGGGTGCTGCAGGCACACGGGCCTCCTGGGCCAGTCAGTAGCTCAGGCCACCGGAGGAGAACCAGGCCCTCGTGGAGGACCCCCAGCGAAGTCAGGCTATCCTTCTAGGTTGGGGTGGGGGGGACGCACCCCA
Organism: Eptesicus fuscus; assembly: GCF_027574615.1. Taxonomy (NCBI): domain Eukaryota; kingdom Metazoa; phylum Chordata; class Mammalia; order Chiroptera; family Vespertilionidae; genus Eptesicus; species Eptesicus fuscus. The sequence goes on along the minus strand of NC_072486.1, from coordinate 1,071,317 downwards.
TGTGAAACTGGCCACATCAATTGCAGGAAACACCCTGATGTGAGAAAATGCAGAGGAACGACCCTGTGGCCCTCTGCACGCTGGCTGATTGGCAGTGGGGCTCATTTAAATTAATGAAGATTCTGGAGAGTATTACACGTACAGGTTTATGGCTGTCTAAAGCTTACATCACGTCGGTTATAAAATGCTTTCGAAGTACACACCGAGGGAACATGGATCCCAGAAACAAAGACGAGTGGGCGCTAGCAGCAGGAAGGATGACTCAATGCGGACAGCCACCTCGGGGCTTCTGGGAAGGAGAACACAGGAACAGCTGCACACAGTAGCTTCCTTCTCCGGCAAACACAGCCCCTGTCCTCCTCCGCCCGCTGTCGCTGCTGGATCTCTTGGTTCATGGACAGTGGCCACTGGACTGAGGCCCAAACACCTTTCTGGATGTCACCAGCACTCAAGCACAGGGAAGTCCGAGTCTGCCCCCCACATCCCGAGAGCAATCAAAGCCCCGAATGAGAGGCGACGTCCATGTTTGTGCCGGGTAGCCCTCTACGTAGGTGGGGATTCTACGAGATTCCTAAATTTCCTAGTCCCTTCTTCGAGCCTCTAACCGACCAATCTGACATTTTTTATGCTCAGAATTTACCAAGGGCTCCCCGCTGCCCGCATAGAAGCCTTGTTTAAATCCCTCCGCACTCTCAGACCTGCACATCTTGGGACAAACACCCTCTCCCGGGAGCCACACCCAGCCCAGCCCAGCCCAGTGGAAGCACCTTCTGACCGGGCGGGTCTGCCCCCAGATGCAGCTTCCTCCGAGGGGCACCCCCTTTCCTGCTACTTGGTTGGAAACCACTCCCCACCCCCCACCCCCGTGAAGCACTAAGTTCCTTCCCATGAGCCCTCTCCGCCCAGGGACCCCGACAACATCTCCACTGGCCTTCAAGCCTGGCTGCTCAGTCTCCTTACTGGAACCCGCGGCCCCTGAGCGAAGGGCAGTGGCTGGAACAGCAAGTTCTCCAAAAGCATCTGTGGAACGGCTGTGCTGTTCCCGCTGCCCTGAAACGGTGGGCCTGCTCTCCACCTCTGCTCCTACGTGCCTCCCGAAGCTGGCCTTCCCAGGGAGCATTGGAATGGAAAAGAGGACGCACTCCTCACACCACGTTTGTGTTCCGCTGAGCACAGCTTTGCTCCAGAGCCCTCACCACGCAAGCACCGCTGCAGCCCAGCCCAGAGGAAGTTACAGCAAAGCACCATCCTTCTGGGACTCAGCTCCACCCCACCTGTGACTATTCAGGTGGCTGTGAAAACCGCCTTTAAAGTGGAGTGGGGGCCTGCAGGGGGCCCTCAGCACTGCCCCTGCCCTGCCCTCAGTGACAGCCCCAGGGAAGGGACTTGCTTTGTAGTCCAACAACCCCAGCAGGGGGAGGAAGGTTTTCTCCTGGCCCAGCAACTCGCTCAGCCAATGGGAAGCTCCCCAACTCAGCCAATGAGAAGCCACCGCCCCCCTGAACTCTCCTTTTCCTTCAGACTTGCAGTCACAGCGCCATTGCCCCTCCCACTTCCTCCTCCGTCTCAGTAACATTCTTTCTCCTTTGTTTGCCTAACTTGCCTACCGTATTTTCCAGTGTATAAGATGACTGGGCATATAAGATTTTCCTGGGTTAAAAAGTTGTCTTATATGCCGGAAAATACGGTGTGTGTGTGTGTGTGTGTGTGTGTGTGTATACCGTATTTCCCGGCATATAAGACAACTTTTTAACCCAGGAGAACCTTATACGCCCAGTCGTCTTATATGCCGGAAAATATGGTAGTTTTGCTACAGTCTCCTTATCCCAAACTGCAATTCTCGGTTGCTTCCAAATAAACCACTTTTGCTAATAAAAGTAACTGGACTTTTTATTGTTAAGTCAACATGGTTTATGACTGGCCTAATATGACTCCCCACGGCTACAGCCAGAAATGCTCGGTGATGGAAATGCTGACGTTTACAGCAAAGTTATGTCCCGTAAGTGGGCAGTGTGGCCCCTGCACAAACGGCCCTCAAGTTTCTGACAAATGAGAAAGCACTTCCACAATGAAAGAGACACATTTCCCCTGAAACGCTGCTCATACAAAGAAAATGTTACTGTGACATCTGTGAGAATTCTCCAGATTGCCCTCTTTTGACCTATTAATCCAAGAAAAAATACAAAAGTTTAAAATGCTTTTTCTGGGGGAAAAGTATTGATCCATAAAGTAGTTTCCTTGGAATAATGACTGAGCGCATAAAGTCATGGTTTACTTTTTACTGTTTGGTGGCTTTGGTCTAGGGGTCACTGTTTGAGAAAACAAACCAACTGGCTTTTGCTTGTCCTGTTGCCACAAAACTCAAAGCTCGCTCCCCCAGACTGCTCTGCGGTGCCCTGAAGGGTTACTTTAAGGTGCTGCGGGGGTGGGTGGGACCGCCCGCTCCGACCAGGATGGAAACCAGGAGCCTGTGGCTCCTGAGGCAGCTCTGAGTGGGACCCCTGCTCTCTCCACAACAGCACTTCCGAGGGGCCACGTCCATCGTGACCCCGCAGCCTGCTGCACAGAGCGGGGCCGGCACACCACCCTGAGGGCCTCCATGCCCTTGCCTCGTCCCCTCCCCGTGACCCTGCTGCAGACGGAGCTCAAACAACAGGAGGGCAGGGGAGGGAGGGGATGGGGGGCCTGGGAGGAGAGTAGCCTGTGTGCTCTCCCCCCCCCCCCCCCCCCCCCGGTCCCCTCCGAGGTGCCTGTGGCCTGGGCTCCTGGAGTCACTGCCCCTTCCCCAGGGCCCCGCAGCACAGGACTGCGACCCGAAGACCAGCTGCAGAGCCGGGCTGGGGACCAGGAAGCACTCGGAGGCTCCAAACCCCAGGGGCACGTGACCTGGGCCTCCCGGTCTCCACCCAGGAGTGGAGAACAAGCGGCCCTGCAGCCAGACGCCCTCCGGCGCCCCAGCGGGGAGAGCGCGGAGGGAGGAGGAGCGGGAGGAAGGAGGAGCGGAGGTGTGTGAACTCCGTCCAGAGACCTGGCTCTCCGCGCCTGCTCAAGGCCGTGGGCTGGTGTGGCCTGGCCGCCGCAGGTCAGCCAGTGGCACTCACAAGGGGCTTGGTGCCTGGGGAGCGGCGGGCGCCCCGAGACACGAACTTGGAGGCCAGGCTGCCTCATTCACCCTGAACACGGGCCTGGAGACAGCGCTGGGAGGAGCCAGGGCTGCTCAGAGCGGACCCTCCTGCTAAGACCGCCACGTAAGGAAAACACGCGGTCCCTAACAGCACCCGAGCTGCTGCGGGCTCCATCTTCCCGACGGAGCTTGGAAGTAAAGGGCCTTCCCCGAAGGAGCAGGTTTCTCACCTGAAGAAGGAAGTCTCGGCTTTCCCGTAGCGGCCAGGCGTGAGCTGGAGGGCAGGGTAGTCGGTGGCCAGAGGCCTCACCAGGAACAGGCTCATCGCCAAGGCCACGAAGAGGACGGGCAGCAGCAGGTCGCAGAGCGCGCCCCGCCAGGCCCGGCGCGTGCGGCACAGCCGCTGGGTCAGCAGGGCAGCCACCTGCGTGAGGGTGCTGGCAGGGGCGCCGTCTGTGGGACAAGAACACAAGCCCAAGTCACCTAGGGCCCACAGCCCTGGCTCTGTGACCCCTCACCTGGGGCCCAGGCTCTATGACCCCTCACCTGGGGCCCTGGCTCTGTGACCCCTCACCTGGGGCCCTGGCTCTGTGACCCCTCACCTGGGGCCCTGGCTCTGTGACCCCTCACCTGGGGCCCTGGCTCTGTGACCCCTCACCTGGGGCCCAGGCTCTGTGACCCCTCACCTGGGGCCCTGGCTCTGTGACCCCTCACCTGGGGCCCTGACTCTGTGACCCCTCACCTGGGGCCCTGGCTCTGTGACCCCTCACCTGGGGCCCTGGCTCTGTGTCCCATCACCTGGGGCCCAGGCTCTGGCCTCTCGTCCACTGTAAACCCGGGCAGCTCTGAACAGAGACGACCCCTCACTGAGTGAGCGCTCTGGAAAAGCCTACACGATGGGTCACCTCATGACATCAATGGCAATGACCAACTGCACCTCCTCGGACGGGTGCACAGGGAAGGGCTCCGAACACGTGACGTGGGGGTTCTGGTCTGGGCGGCAGGCGGTGCAGAAAGGAGAGGAGACAGACCGCCTGCGTGTGGACTCCACTCAGGAAACGTGCCTGGTGGTGGAGGGCAGGAGCAGAGGCCGAGGGTGGCCAGGGGTGCCCCCGGCCTGGCCCAGAGACCCACCGGCTGGGGGAGTCTCAGCCACACCTGCTGGGTGACTTCTGGGAAGTGACCTGCCCTCTCGGAATGTCCTTCCCTCGGCTCTAAAATAAAGACTTGGGACACGTTCCCTCTAAGTGACGAGGACTGTTACGGCCACACTCACTAAACCACAGAAGAGACAACATCGGCCTCAGTCACAGCAAGTGCTCACCACACAGGCTCAGTAAGTCGGGGGAAAGGCTTCGCTCATATTAAGAAAAACGAATTTCCCTCCTTCCCTCCCCCATGCTAATTGGACATAAACGGGAAAAGTCAAAGGCCACGATAGTTCATGGCCATGAGTCAACCACCAATCAAATATCCGTGGCTAAACTCATACAAGCATCCACATGAATAATTTAACAGACAGAACTGAAATGCTGAACCCAGCTGCTGGGAGTGGTCGTGTCTGACTTACGAGTACAATTACGCCCGAGGACTCCGTCACACCGTGACGGTGCATCCACATGGGCCCTGACCATCCCGTCGCTTAGGGAAACGGGCAAAGATTTTTTGGGAGGAGGGGTGTCGGTGGCTTCAATGGTTCAAACATTAAGGCCGACAGCACGCATGGGCATGCAGCTTACAGACACCCACAAAAGGGCCCACACCCGCCTGTGTGAGGTAGAGCAGCGGTCAGCGTCAGCTCCCCCACGGGTAAAGACCACAGTGTGGCTCCCCCTCACGGCGGGCGCGTGGGAGACCTGGAGGCTCCGCAGGGCGGGCAGGCGCAGTCTCTCTGCAGGGGACCAGCTGGGTCTACTGAAATTCATCCAGAATATCAAACAGGGGCAGGTGCAACTTATAGGAAACGGCTTCCCTCTCTGCCTCGGGGTGGACTGAACCGGCGAGCTCCAGCGGCCGCGAGCCGAGCCCGCCCTCAGGAGGCAGCGCACGCTGACGGCGCGTGCTCGCTGCGGGCCATGAGGTGGACAAAGCACGTTCGGAGGAGGAGGCCAGCTTTCCTCAGCCATGTCTAACCGCCAGTAAAACGCGCGGTAGGGGAACTATGGCCCCGAAAAGGAGGGTGGAAATGTGAACTGTGTATAAGGAGAGTGTCAGGTGAACCAGGTGTGTGACAGAGCAGCTCAGGACAAACAGCTCACGGAAGACACACGTGGGTGCGTGTACTCCATGGGATAAGCCGCCTTTCACGGAACGGCTTCTCCCTCTGTGCGGCGTGACTGCGTGATGGTTTGCGGTCAGAAGGTAAAGCAGCGCAGGCATCTTCAACCGCCTTAAACGTTTATATTTTTTATGTGGTAAGAACGTGGCTACTTTAAGTTTTTTCTTCAAAATATTCTGGATTTTTTCCACATTGAGTATTAGGGCATCTTGTGATCAATAAGTGCTGTGTACTTACTACGAAAATGAAGCCATTTTATGAAATAGAAACTTAATCGTTCTGTGTTCACTGAGTTGCAGAATTTTAGAGTTGAAATGAACCTTAAAATTGATGTAATTAAACGTCTCATTTATACATGCACCCAGTTCGGGAGAGGCTGAGAACGAGTTCAGTTTGGGGAGCACGGCCGGGTCCTCACTGCCCGTGAGCACTGCCCGGGCCCAGATCGCCATCCTCTCTGAACAGCACTCAGGGCTCCCGGTCGTGTAAGGGAGTCAGACGGTGACAACGCGTCAGTGAGCCCGAGGACACAGCAGCATGATGTGGCCGGCGGGAGCCTCGGGGGGCGCCGGGCCCGGAGCCCGGCACAGGTGCCGCTGACAGGTGGGGAGTGGCTGGAGGAGGGGAGCAGGGCAGGGCCGCTCAGACTTCCCAGGCGCCTGTCCTCCGGGAAGAGGGAGTGGGGAGGGAAGGGGGCTCGGTCGGAGGACGACAGCCCGCTGGGTGCCGGTTGCACTGACCAGGACCAGAGCCGCCTTCACCACCTGGCGCGCTCTGGCCGCTCTGGTCTGCACTCCACCAGGGCTCACGCCTCTCACCTCCCCGACCCCCCACAGCCCCTGACAGGAGCTGCTGCTTCCGACCTGCCCAGCATTTGTCTGCCCACGTCCACGCCGATCCATTTTCATCTGGGCAGACTGCTTTCTGCAAAGCGCCGCCGCCAGCTCTCTGCTGGCTTCCACCAGCGTGGGAAACAGGCCTCCCCTGGCCTGTACCACGGGCAGCGGCCACGCTCCTCCCTCCGGCCTGCAGGGAGGGCAGTGCCCCCGCTCGAGGAAACGTGGACAAAAGGAAAGACAGCCCTGAGGGTTAGCAGCACGGCTCAGCCCAGGGGCCACAGAGAACTGGAAACAGCTCGTTCGGGAGGCAGAGGATGACGCCTCGCTGCGCGGATGGGCTGCGCAAACACAATCCTTCAGAAGCCAACGAGAGGCTGCAGGCCCCCCGCTAGCCACTGTGGACACGGCCCTCCGCCGGCACAAGAAGTAGCAACGAGGAATGAAACCCCGGGGATTAAACCGTGGAGAAGACGGGTTACGGTGTTAGGTGCAGCGTTGCTGACAAACCATAGAGCTGAGAATGTCAACGCGATCCGGGACCTCGTGGGGGAGAGGTAAGGCTTCTCAGGAGCCGTGGGGACGCCTTAAAGGGAACACACCATTTCCCAGCTCCTCCCTGCGTTCGAGGGCCTGTGGTCCTTCCCACACACGCTGAGCGTGGGGCCTCTCACGGCGCCTTTAGTGACCCCAGGCCCCTCGGCAGCGGAAAGCGGGTGCTGCTCTGAAAGCGGTGGACGTCCGAGTCCTCAGAATCACCGTGAGCGGAAGCCGGGCCTGAGCAGCTGCCCTCCGCACAAGCACCCGGACCGTCTGTGGCAGCCAGGCTAACAGGTGTGCGCGGTAGCACCGCGTAGCTCCCCTGCGGTGCCCGGATGCTCGGTGAGGCTGAGCACCTCTTCCCGCACCTGCTGGCCGTCTGTACGTCTTCTTTTGAGGAATGTCTGCTCAGGTCCTTTGCCAACGTTTAACCAGCTATGGGAGAGGCTGCTGTTGAGCTGAAGGAGCTCCCCTACCAGATGGATGATTCCTCCCATTCCGTGGGTTGCCGTCTCCCTGACTCACTCCCTTTGCTGTGCACAGACTTTGGGGAGGGTGTGGAGAAAGCGAACACGGCTGCTGGGAGTGTGAACTGGTGCCGCCGCTGTGGAAAGCACTGTGGAAGTTCTTGAAAATATTAAAAGAGAATGACCGCCTGGCTGGAGTGGCTCAGGGGTAGAGCGTCGACCTATGAACCAGGAAGTCATGTTTGATTCCTGATCAGGGCACATGCCCCAGTTCTGGGCTGGATCCCCAGTGGGAGGCATGGAGGAGGCAGCCGATCCATGATTTTCTCTCATCACTGATGTTTCTATCCCTCTTCCTCTCCCTTCCTCTCTGAAATCAATAAAAATATTTTTTTTAAAAAAAAGAACTGCCACGTGACCCATTGGGCCCATTTCTGGGTATTTATCCGAGAGAGTCTGCCTCAGGATCTTACAGAGATGCCTGCACGCATGTTCCCTGCAGCTGAGTTGTGGGAACCATCCGCATTCCACCGAGAGCGATGGGCAGAGAGTGTGGTCTACTGGAACCACGGCCAGCGCGCAGGATGGCCCTTGTGACGGCGTGGGTGGCCGCAGGGCACTGCATAAGCCGGACACAGAGACCAATGCTGCCTGAGGCCCCCCAGCAGAGGCGCCTGAACTACCCAACTCGCAGCCCTGAGAGGGGAAGGGTGACGGCGGGGCGGGGAGGGGAAACCCTGAGCTTCCTTCTAGAACCTCTCCTTCCTGTCCAGCCACACCGGCCTGCTTCAGTCTCTCTCTGTTCAACCTCAAAGCCAGGGCGTTGCGGGGGTCGAGGCACTGCCCTCCGGGAAGCCCCGACGCTCTGTACTCACAGTGGGAGCCGGGAGTGGGCGCCGGGGGCCTCGGGTGCTGCGCCTCCAGCCCTGTCCCTGGGGCCATGTCAGACGGCTCGCTGGGATCTGGCAGAAGCATCAGGAACACCTTTTTGAGAATGAAGAGAGCTTCACGTTACCTGTGCGCCTTCCACACGCACGGCTTCCTTCTGCCTTCCTTCCCCACTGGGTCCTCACGAAGATACCCACCAAGCATCCTAACTCACGTCTTCATTCCTTTCGCTGGCGTGACCCCAAGGCCACTGAGCTCTGGGCAGGCTGGCTGAGAGGCAGCTCACAGGCCGCTAAGGGGGGGCCTGACCGTGACCCTTACACTCGGGCAGACTGGTCAGACCAGCAGACGCAGGCGGCAAAGCCACGCCCACAGCACCACGCCCCATCCCACAGGCCCGCCCGCAGGGCTGCAGCTTGGAGGCCCAGAGCTGGACGGGCAGCCCCTGCCGCCTCAGCTTCTCCCGCGGGGACCGAGCGTCTGTGTGGACCTCCCGAGACTGTCCCTGTAAGGGAAAGGCCTGAGGCCCCTGCTCGGTGCTGGGAGCGCAAGTCCCACCTCCATCTGGTGGAATCCAAGCCCCGGGCCCCATCAGCAAGAACGAGGTGAGGACAGAGGGACGTGAACTCAACGGGCAAGGTCTGCCCAGGAGTTCTCTGTTCTTACCCATTGTTCGCAGACCGTAAACCACCATGTCAGGCCCTTGTGGCCCCTGGATCTGACCTTTGTCATTCGGGACCCAAGCTTCAGCCCTGCGTGCAGGTGGGGGCGTCTGAGCTCACGCTCCCCATCTGGCGCCCAGATCCTTCCCGAGACACAGGGGCCCGCTGAGCAGAGCGGGTGGGCGAGCAGAGACGGCCCACCTCACAGCGGCCAGCCTGTGACCCTAAACCCTCCGAGTCGTGGAAGACACACCCTGTGCTGGTCACGGGACGCAGTGCTGGGGGGGGGCGGGGCGCATGGGCAATGTCTGGACCTTCCGCTCAATATCGCTGCGAACCCAACACTGCTCCAAAAATGGGTCTACTAACAAACCCACCACTGAGACCGGTCCATGTGCATCGCGTCAGCTGCGTCAGCAGACCGCGTGGCTTCAGGGGGCCGTGTGAGCGCCACCCTGTGCCGTGGAGCCCGGCAGCCTGGCCCAGCCCACGCCTGGCAAACACAGGTCCTCGCAGGAGAAGGAAAGTGTCGTTTTGTAATGACACTGGTGACAGCGGGGGTCAGATTCACACTTAACCTCGCTGGCTGGGGGTCTACTTGGGGACCATGTTTACGGGACACGCCCCGCGGTTTAGCGTGAGACCTGCTCCCCAGCCGCAGAGTCGGGGTGTGACTGGCAGGCCCCCTCCCCGCAGCGTCCTGGGCAGGACCGCCGATTAGCGGCAAGCAGGCGCGTGTGATCGCGGCCGCGCCAACCGTGGTCGATAGCAGGCAGAGACGGGAAAGTCAATACTTGCTGAGTGTGAAAGACGAGATTGGCTGGGTGGCTGTTTTACAGACTGCCCACACAAAGGAAAGCTCTCTGAGTGCTTAATCTGTTCCCATTTAAGATATCTTTCCCGAACAGGCCCCGTGTCCATCCTGCTGTATTTTGTTAAGTACAGTTTTGGATCCTGTGCTTATGGCTGTCCTTCACACAGACAACTTCTTTTTTAGCGTCTGTGTGCGGGGGAGAAAGGGGAGAGAGACAATCTGATCAATGGTGCTTATTAGCACCTCTGATGTGCGAAGCACGCGCTCAGCGTAGCAGGTGGAAACTGCTGCCAGAAGCGGGAGAAGCGCAGAGACTCCCCGGGAACCAGCGGCTGTTTCTGCGGCGTGAGGTCGGGCTTCTGGGTGATTAGCGGCAGGGCACGAGCGGGGCCTGGGGAGCGAGTGCCGGGAGGCGAGCTGCCGGGAGAACTGCGCTTTAGGGCGGCGGGAGCACGGCGCCCCCTCCACTACGGTGTGTGACTCCCTGACCCCAAGCGCAGGGTCAGAACTGAGGGGAGTGGGTCTTGCCATGTGCAACTTCATAAATAACCAAACATTTTAACAACAGCAGCAAAGAGGAAGAAGATTAAGGCATTTCCAAAAGGAACATGGATGGGCAAAGTATAAATCAAAATATTTCGGAGCCCAGCCAGTGTAGGTACGATTTCCCATCAGGGCACATGCCCAGTTGTAGGCTCAATCCCCAAGGCGGGGGGAGGGGGGAAGGGTTGGAGGCAGCCGATCAATGATTCACTCTCATCCCTGATGTTTCTCTCTCCCTCTCCCTTCCTCTCTGAAATCAATAAAAATGCTTAAACTTTTATTAATATTCTGGAGAACAAAAATGAGTAGTAAGCAGAAAAGAAATACTTAAGGAACACAACATCAGGAGGGTTTTCAGAAGCTACGCTGAGACGAAGCACCTCCCACACTGAAGCCCGCCCAGGCTCTAACCCAGAACGCCTGGCCTCAGACGCCCAGGGCCGCGAGCCGGGAGTGACGGCAGGAAGGCTGACGCTCAGAGGCCCTCCCTGTGACACCCTGAGGAGCAGTGCTCAGTGCTGCCGCTGTTGTTTGATGTGCGCGAACACTGCGTGGGATTCGGGGCTCTGGCACCCTAAGAGATGCGGGACTTTAATGCTCCCGGTCCCTGAAGCTCCCGACACTGCTTAGAGTGCAAGAGCCGCCACCACCCACCACCGTGTCTGCGCTGCCTCCGGGCAATGCAGGAACGCGGGCAAGCCCCCAACTCCTGCTTTAACCTCAGCACCGACCGCTGCGTTCAACCCTCAAGGCCTCTGTAGGTTCTAGCAACAGAAAGTGAGACTTGAATCGGGCCCCCCAGAGCCAGCCTCAACCCCACACCAGCTGGCCTGGGGTCAGGTACGGCCCCGGGGGGACCTGGTCTGACCCCCACCAGCTGTGTGACCCACACGCACGCTGACGTCAGTCCCCGGCAGAGGCCGGCGGGGTCGGCAGTGTGCACCTGCCGGCGCTTGGGTTCTGCTCGGCTTCTCTGCCCAGCAAGGGCCGCGGGTGCCCGGGCTCCTGAGCAAAACAAGGTCCGCAGTGAAAGGGAAGGCGCCTCCGTGAGGAAACAGCCGGCCAGCCAGCGCCAGCCCTGACCACGTGGACAGCGGCTGCTCTGGGTTAGACGCCACGCTCTCAAACACAGAAGTGCGCGCTTCCCTTAAAGAGCAGAAGTCACCGGTCCGGTGTGTGGAATTCCGAACCGGCCCACACCCTGCCTGACAAGTCAGAAGTTGGAATAAACACAAACACAGATGTCTGACCCCCTCCCCACAGCTGCCCACCCTCGTCGCTGACGGGACAGGGACAAAGCGGCGGGAGCCCCCAGTACCTCCTCCAAGGTGCTGTCTGCGATCCCGCAGCCCGCCAGGCGCAGGCGGTGCCGGTTCCGCTCCAGCGCCTGGAAGAGCCCCTTGAAGCCGGTTCGGTCGGCGTCCTTGGGGAGGGCGTAGCTCAGCGTGCGCCCGCTGCGGTCCCTGAGAAACGCTTGTGGGACGTAGGTCTGTATCAGGGCCGTGGTGTGAGCCGCGTCCTGCGGGCCGTCCAGCTCCGGAGCGGAAGGCTGTCAGCAAAGTCAGGAGCAGCCGGCGTGAGTGCCAGCGTCCCCAGCACACACCCGCTCAGGTCAGCGTCCCGCCCGGGAGGCAGCCCCGGTCACCTGCTGCGTGAGTGTCAGGCAGAGGCCCTGGCCGTAGGCCTCGGTCAGGCCGAGGGGGGGGCCGCAGCAGCGGAGCCGGCCCTGCTGCAGGACGGCCACGCGGTCGCTCAGCGCCTCCGCTTCGTCCAGGTGGTGGGTTGTGAGGATGATCGTCCGACCTGCGGCCCAGGAAAGGCGGCATCAGAGCCGGCCTGACGCAGGCAGCGGAGAGCAGGCGATGCCAAGATGCCCACCGTGTTTAACCAGAGAGAAGCGGCCTGGAGAAGGGACTGGTGCGGCCCTGACCCTCTCCTCTGCAGGCCTCAGGGTCGTGACCAGCTCCCAAGATCCCCCCTCAGAACACGGGGCGCGCAGATGGGCCCAGCGGGAGAAACAGCCCTGCACAGGGCCTGTGTCCCTGCCCGTCTCTGGGCCTGGAGCACTGTTGCGAGCAGAGGAGACGTTTTATAAAAAGGAGAGCGAGCCAGGCGTCCTCTCTCCTGGCGTATCCTCAGGCAAGAGCCTGGCGGGCGCTGGAGGAGAAGTCTCCTCCACGAAGCGGCTGTTGTGTGAGAAAATGGAGCGCCGTGTGAAGGCAGGAGGGGGGGCCTTTAGACCCGGACCATGCGCGTGTGAGAGGATGGGAGCACGGACACCGGGAAGCCCGGAGCGGCGGACAGACGGTGCTCTGGGCGGCGGGCGGGGCAGCCGTGAGCAGGCAGGCAAGGTGAGGACAGGAGGGGAGGCCAGGGGGCACCAACCCTGCAGACGGGGCCAATGCCAACCGCCATCTGCACACAGTCCCTGCGCTGGCATCGGGCAGGGTGGACTGTGGTGGTCCCTGCACTGGCATCGGGCAGGGTGGACTGTGGTGGTCCCTGCGCTGGCATCGGGCAGGGTGGACTGTGGTGGTCCCTGTGCTGGCATCGGGCAGGGTGGACTGTGGTGGTCCCTGTGCTGGCATCGGGCAGGGTGGACTCTGGTGGTCCCTGCGCTGGCATCGGGCAGGGTGGACTGTGGTGGTCCCTGCGCTGGCATCGGGCAGGGTGGACTCTGGTGGTGCCGCCTCGAGGTGCAGGGCCCGGTCCCAGGGAGAGCAGAGCGCGCGGAGCCCCCACCTTCTCGGTACTGGAGGAGGATGTCCCAGATGCTGCGCCGGGAGCAGGGGTCCACCCCACTGGTGGGCTCGTCCAGCACCACGGTCCTCGACGTGCCGAGGAAAGCGGCGCCGATGGACAGCTTCCTCCGCAGGCCTCCGGACAGGGCGCGGGCTTGCTTGTGCTGATGCTGCGTCAGCCCCACGTCCCGGAGAGCCCTGACGTGAGAACGGCCCTGCCGCCTTCAGACACCGCCGCGAGCACCCGGCCAGGTGAGCGCTGCGCAGGCTGTGGGCAAGGAGGACCTGACCACCAGCAACCCCCACCCAGGAGCCCGGCAAGAGCGGCACCACGAGGGTCCACGCGGGGCTCCAAGGACTGTGGGTCCCAGAAAGCCCAGGCCCTGCTAGGACCTGCCTGCCTGACACGAGGCGGAAGGTGGTGTCTGTCTCCTTATCTGTTCCTGCCCCTCCTGACCCGGCACGAGCTCAGCTTCCCTCGGCTCCTCGTCACTGTCCCCACGTCTCCGTCAGTGCCGGGCCCCATCACAGACGCAGGGCGTGTCCCTGCCTTCCAGGGCCCCATGACAACGACACCCCGGCTGGGAGAGGACCGTGCTTCCTCTCCGCAGGTCACTGTTCTGGCCCTTCCCTCCCAGTGAGCCTCTGCCAACACCCCACGCGGGTGACCCCCACACAGGGTGACCCCACATGTGTGACCCCCACACAGGGTGACCCCCACATGTGTGAGCCCCATACAGGGTGACCCCACATGTGTGATCCCCACACAGGGTGACCCCCACATGTGTGATCCCCACACAGGGTGACCCCCACACAGGGTGACTCCACAAGGGTGACCCCCACATGTGTGACCCCCACACAGGGTGACCCCCACACAGGGTGACCCCACATGTGTGATCTCCACACAGGGTGACCCCCACACAGGGTGTCCCCCACATGTGTGATCCCCACACAGGGTGACCCCCACATGTGTGACCCCTACACAGGGTGACCCCCATATGTGTGAGCCCCACACAGGGTGACCCCCACATGTGTGACCCCCACACAGGGTAACCGCCACACAGGGTGACCCCACATGTGTGATCCCCACACAGGGTGATCCCCACACAGGGTGACCCCCACATAGCGGGGAGTGAAGCTACCAGGTCCCCCTTGATCACTTTAACCAGAGGCCCGGTGGCTGAGAAAACAGAAATCTAGTCACAGGAAGCCAGAGGCTCTCCAACGCAGCTGTTACATAAACAAACCCTCCATTTCTGCTCCTTCCCCTCACCCAGCCTCACGCTCACAGCCTGGCCGGCCCTGGCCCCCCCTGCAGAGGCTCCTGTCCCTCCTGACACCACCTTTCTGCCCACTGACCCGCCTCCGCAGTCACTTAACCCCACAAGCCCCGTCCTCTAACTGAGGGTTTCAAGTCCACACGCTCGGCCCCGTGTCCAGCTGCCTCACCGGTCCCTCCCACCACACGGAGGCTCCACGTCACCCTCCTCGGCCTCACCGCCTTCCTGGTGGCGCCGCCTTTCACCTCCCTTTCCCGTCGCTCTCCTGTCCCATGTCTTTGCTCCTTTGCAGCAAAACTCCTGCCTTCTCTCCGCAACGGACCCGGGTGGCCTTCCTCCTCAACATGCCACGGAGGTCACCGGCGACCCCAGCATTCTCCATCCAGAGGTCATTTCTCCATCTTCACTTCATGGGCCCTCAACTGCATCCTATGCACCTGACCTCCTTCTTAATGGGCGTGTCTCCCCCTCCCTGCTGGTCTCTCCTCCCCTCTCCAACCTCTTCGAGTGGAGGGACAGGGCTCGGGCCTTAGCCTTCCCGCTGTCCACCGGCACACACGCCCCGACCGCCCACCACCATCGAACAAGGCAGCCGCCCGCGGGTCCCAGGGCGTCCCGCAGCTCCAGGCGCTGAGTTTGCTGCCGACAACACCCCTGACCCAGGCCTGGCGAGGTCCCCCAACTTCTCTTCTCTCCTCAAGGGAGGCCTGGCTCTGGGCTCCGCCCTCCGCTCTGGTCACAGGATCATGTCCTGACCTCAGTGACCCCTGCACGACGACGCTCCAACTCCTGGTCCTCACCCCAGGGCCCGGCGCCCTGCCTTTCATTTCAAGGCCCCCACCTGCACCCGGGTCCGCGGCACCCACTCACACCGACGGCCCCGCCCACGGCACCCGTGTCCTCCGTCCCCACTCAAGGCCAAGTCAAGTGACGTCCTCCCCGAGACGCTCCTCTGGGCCCAGTGCTGGCAGCCGCGCCACCATCCAGTTAGGAGCTGCTGGCTCATCTCCTCTCATGATGAAGCACTGAGATGTTTTTGAAGCGTCTCTTTCTGTTCCCTTCACTGACTCACAGAGGCAGGGGGCCCCCCCCCCCCGAAGGGACCGCCACTCACTTGTCAACCTGCTGCCGTCGCTCTGCCCGGGTCCGCTGCGGCGACCTGATGGATGCGAAGAGCAGCAGGTGCTCCAGGACAGTGAGCCTGTCCAACAGGACGTCGCGCTGAGGACACACCCCCAGCTCCTTTCTGACCACGGCCAAGTCTGTCTGCAGGTTCCTGCCGTCGACGAAGACGGTTCCAGAGGTGGGCGCGTGCAGCCCCGTCACCAGCGACCTGCGGAGAAGACGCGCCAGCAGGTCAGCCCAGGCCCCGGGGTGCGGGGTGGGTCTGTGGGCATCGTGCTGGGTCTGTGGGCATCGTGCTGGGTCTGTGGGCATCGTGCTGGGTCTGTGAGCACGGGGGCCGGGGGGAGGGGCACGGGGGCCGGGGGGAGGAGCACGGGGGCCGGGGGGAGGAGCACGGGGGCCGGGGGGAGGGGCACGGGGGCCGGGGGGAGGGGCACGGGGGCCGGGGGGAGGGGCACGGGGGCCGGGGGGAGGGGCACGGGGGCCGGGGGGAGGGGCACGGGGGCCGGGGGGAGGGGCACGGGGGCCGGGGGGAGGGGCACGGGGAGTCGTGGGAGCTCAGCACCCTGGTGCGTGCACTGCACTCCGATGCCCTTCGTGATCAGCTGTTTGCTGGGCTATTTCAAACCTTCCGGGGACAGGCCCGGAGGGTGGGTGTTCCCATTGCTGCGGCCTCAGGGCTTTTGTTTTAAACAGTGCCGACCAATCTGCTAACTGGCCCTGGAGCCTGTCCTCTGAGAGCTGCTGGGAGGACCCCCGAGGTGGCCCAGGTGGCCTTCCTCACACCTGCAGGGACGAGGTCAGAGCACCTCGGAGCGGCAGGGCCACGTGCAGCCCTCTGCCCGCAGGGGAGGTGTGGCCTGGGGCCTGGTCGCTGCTGCGGCGGGCACTCCCCACGGCACACACCAGCCAGCCGGTGCCCAGCGGGGCCGCGGCTCCAGCCAGGCCCACGGAGAGAAGGGAACCCCAGGCTTCCCTTCCGGCGTGTCCCACTGGGGTTTCTGAAGCTGCGTGTGTGCTCCTGCCCGTCGCTGCCGTCAGGAAGCACCGTCAGCTGCTCACGGGCAGAGAGCGCGGCTGCTCCACCACCACCGAAGGCTCAGCCGCAAAGGGCTCCGTCGCCACAGGCCGCTCGGGCTGTTTTGTGGCTCCAACGTCTGAGCTCCTTATTCTCTGGGACAATGAGGCTCGATTCTTTATCCAAATGCATAGCCTTCAGATTCTAAACTAAACATCCAATCTTAAAACAAAAAAAGCCAACCACACAAAATCAGGACAAGGAAAACTACTCAGGTGTTGACAGAACTACAAACTGGCTCTGAATGTCACCTTCCCACAGAAAAGCAAACACAATTAAACTGAGGAGAACAATGAAAAGGGCCCTAGAACTTTCCAAGATTCAAGTAAAAGCAGGTGAGTTCATTGTAGGGAAAACAGGAAGAATGAAAGATTTTAAAACCCGTCACCCTCTCCTCACACCTGCCCCAGGCCTGCAGGGTGGCTGGGGGTGGGGTGGGGAGTGGGGAGGCACAGCAGCTAGGCAGAGGGCAGGGGTAGAGGGAAGAGGGCAGGGGGCAGGGGTAGAGGGAAGAGGGCAGGGGGCAGGGGGCAGGGGGCAGAGGACAGGGGCAGGGGGCAGAGGGCAGGGGCAGAGGGCCATGCTTCCTCCGTGAGAAAGGAACCGAGTCTCGCTGCTCGGGTGGACTGGCATTTAGGAAGGGGAGCCCCGAGTTTTACGAGGTGGAGGGGACGCACAAGACGGTGGTTTTCCCGGCGCCGTTGGTGCCCAGCAGGGCGGTGATCTGGCCTCTGTGGAAGGTGAGGGTCAGGTCCTGCACAGCTGCCTGGTGGGGCTGGTACTCCTTGGTCACAGACACCAGGGTGACGCCGGGGGCGCCTCCTTCCCGCTCCCCTTTCCCGAGCTGCGGCAATGACCCTGTGAAGATGCAAACACCGGAGAGGATGGCACCCCATAGTGCAGTGACCTAGCGGTGGCCCCAGACATGAATTCTGGCTCCGAAACATGTGAAACATGCAAAAGTCTTCCTTCACCAAAATCAAGAGGCAAATTACATAATGGCAAAAATTAAGCGAAACTTCTGATTACAAAGGTTTGTACCCTCATGGTATCCATTCTGTAATGAAACGAAAATAAACACACATGTACGTGCACATACATGCATACACACACATACACATACACATACCCACACGTGCATGCATGTGCACGCTCACATGTATGCATGCAGGCACACATGTGCATGTGCA
The DNA here is from genome assembly GCF_027574615.1 of Eptesicus fuscus. NCBI lineage: Eukaryota > Metazoa > Chordata > Mammalia > Chiroptera > Vespertilionidae > Eptesicus > Eptesicus fuscus. The sequence continues at coordinate 1,053,751 of NC_072486.1, read as the reverse complement.
TATGCAGAGGACAACAGCAAGCAGGTTACACGCCAAAACGTCCTCAAGCAATGGTCTCGGGAGGAGTGCGTGCAAGGTGCTTGCTGTGCTCCAAATCTAACGAGCGGTTCCTGTTTCCGTGTGGAACGGGGGAAGCCACTGCTTTACAGACCGGCTGTGGAGTGGACCCTCCTGAGAGCCTGTGCACGCGGACCCCTGCCATCGCCTCCGACAGGGCCAGGGAGGCAGGACTGGGCAGAGGGCCCCCCTCCTGCCCGTCCGCGTCCTCTCCCGGGAGCAGGAACAGGATGCACCTCCCAGGGAGGCACCAGGTGAGGATGGGGGAGCCCCAGGAAACCCTAGTGTCTGCCGTGCCCCCGGCTGCTGTACAGACCTGTGTGCCCGACGTCCTCACGGAGGGAGAACAGCCCGGAGCCGCGAGCGCCCGGCCTCTGGGTGGCCACGCCCTTCCAGTGGGATGCCGTGAAGGGGAAGCACCACGGCTTCTGGACACCCACGGAGCCTGAGAAACGAGGCCCCGGTCAGACCCATCCAGCTTTTTCCACTCAGAACAACGTTCTGCAACAGGACGTCCTAACTCGTGAACACAAAGCGTTAGTCCATGCCGACAGGCTCCACACACGGGCCATGGGCGAGCCAGCGACAATCGGGCCTGACCCCTCCTCACCTGCACAGGCCACGGCCGGGCCTCCCTCCCCTGCCCCGAGGCCTCCTGAGCAGGTGGCAATAAAGGTGGGAAGAAGGCAGTGGGAGAGCCTTTCGGAGTCAGGAGAAAGGCACTAGAAATAAGTTGGATATTAATGGTGACTTGCTCATTAGACCATCCCAGCTCTAACCTATCTGGGCTTTAAAGACACCCCTCAGTGATCTATTGATGTAAACGAGTGGGGGCCGCTGCCCGCTCCGCATCTGCCCACCCCCAAGCGTGGCTGCGCATCCACCTGGGCAGAGCCCTCCGTTCACCCCGGGCTCGGCTCCCAGGCTGGGAACCAGTCAGCCGAGCCCCAAACCGGCAGCGATGGCAGAAGGCAGGGACGTCAGACAGACCCCGAGAACGCGAGTGGCCCGCTCGCACGTAAAGAAGATTGTGGAACACGAAGCCTGAGCGGCCACATGTGCCGTGAGCTGCGGGCAGCGGAGCACTCCGGGCGGCCTGCGGTCGGGAGAGGCGGGCAGGCCTGTCTCCGTGCAGCGGCACACCCTGGCCTGCCTTCTCGGCGAGCAGCCCCTAAACGTGGCTGCACAACAGCAGAGGGAACTATAAACCCAGGTGCGTTCTGAAGGCCAGATGTGGAGGTGGGTGCTTATCACTCAAAGGTGGCGCCCAGTCCCCCCCCCTCTGCGAGCTGTGTGCTGTGGAAGCGACCTGGCTGGGTCCTAGCTCCCTGGGGGTTCAGACACTGCGCTGCGCCTGGTGGGAGGGGAGACGCTCCGGACAAGCACCCCAGGGGAGGTAGAAACAGCGTCAGCCGCCCGTCTGGGGCCCCGGCTGGAGCTGGCTGGGTGTGGCTGGTTCCGAGGGAACTGCTCCAGTTCAGGAGCAGACGTTACGGGTAGAAATTTGCCGTGAGCTCCCCTGGGACTGCAGGGTGAGTGCGTGCAGACAAGGCCGACACACGGCCCTCCCCGCGGGAGGCACAGAGCAGGAGCCCGCGACCAGGAGAGCCGGAAGGAAGAGACAAATCCCTAGCCTTCTCCACGCCCCCAAGGGCTTCCCGAAACTTCTCCAGATTTGGCATTCAGGTGTCCTGTCCCGGAGCCCCAAGCTGGTTCATTTAGCTTCTGGAAAAATAAAACAGACGCTCCTCTGAGAGCCACCAGCGTGTGATGTCCCACTGACTCCCACGACAGGACTGACGGGACACCCCACTGCGCAGATGGGCCTCCCTGAGCCGAGCCACCTTCCTCCATGGCTCCCACCAGTTCCTTCACTTGAGTTTCTCCAGATGTGACCTAAAAGTGCCCTCTGCACCCCCACGTCTTCTGTGTGTAATTGTCTTAAATATATGTGACAAAATACACCACCTTAATCATTTAAAGTGACGCTGAGCACATTCGCACTGCTGTTCAACTAACCTCCAGAACTTCCCACCTCCCCCTCTCCCCACCCCTCCGCCCAGCCCCGCCCGCCCACCCACGTTCTGTCTCCGTGAATGTGACTATTCCCGGGTGCTGCTCAGGGTCTCCACAGAAACGGCCAGCAGGACACGTGTGAGCTCGTGGGCAGAGACTCACTAGGAGGGACAGGCGCACAGCATGGATGCTGAGAAGTCCCGTGATCACGTTCCTCTCCCCACCCGCCACGCCTCTCGTCAGATCTCCCCTCCCCAGAGCAGGGCTTTTGCAAAACTTGGCGCAAATCTGGGCAGGTGTCAGTCCAGAGCTGCCGGAGCAGACAGAGTCAGACACTGCACGGGCTGTGCTGCACACTGGCGCCTGCGGGAAGCAGGACTGGAGGGCAGGCGCTGAGAGAGGGGCAGCGACTGCTACCTGCCTGCCAGAGACAGGAGGGAAGAGGGGGACACACAGGCGCCCCGACATGGGACGCAGGGCAGAGCCCGCTAGACCCCCAGGGCCATCCCTCACCATCACTCCTCTCCCCAGGGCACAGCGCCACCGCCACCGTCATAAAGACACTGCCCCGCCCGCTCTGGGGCCTCCGGAAGTGCAGGGGTTCGTCCCTGAGTCCGCCCAGGGAGCGCAGAGCCAGCCTAGCGCCCTTTTCTGAGCAGGAGGAGGGGAGAGGCGCTTCTGGCTCACTCCCCAGCACACCTCTCCCTGTGCGCAGCTGCAGGCGCCGCACCCCACATGCTTGCTCTCTGCGCCCATTAAATCACTCGCATTTTGAAAAGATGGAATATAAAACATATAGTTAATTCCTGGAGTTTAACTGCGTTACAGGAGAAGTGCATGTTTAAAGCAGAAAAATTAACAACGGAAAAAAGATGTTGCATAAGTCCACATAAACAACCATTTGGCATATAAACCAAATTACGATGTTTTAAAATTGTTAACTAAATACTGAGATATGTCTTTTTAAAATGTGATTTGAGAATGTTATCATTTTCTTTAAATAGTTTTATAAGCTTATAAATTGTCTTATAATTTTATTTGGCTATTTGCAATTTGATTTAAATTCTTATAAATGAAACTCGATAGATTCTCATTGCTTTTGTCCTTGGTGTTTAGAAAAACCCTGCCTACCTTTAACAACCATGCTTTTCCTATTGACTCATTATTTTCATGATGCTTATGTCTGATGAACTATGAACGAGTCTGTTTCTCTCCCCAGCAGGTTAACTGAAATGCAAACCCACTGCCGAGTGAGTCGCCCACGAGCGGGCCGGTTACTGAGCGCTGCCATCTGCTCTGCTGAGGGCTGCACTGCTTACATCCCCGTCCATCTATAGGAAGGTTTTATATCATCACCAGCCACCAGTTGCTGTCATTATTTTCAATAATTTTTGAACATTATCATTAATTTATGTGTCTAGCTATCTTTTGGAAACATTTCATCAATTAAAATTTCCTTTTTTAGTATTTTATTTAAATAATTTGTGTTTTAGTGTGTTAACATGTTTCATATTAAATGTTACATAATTTAAGGTTATATAAATGTATACATTGGGCCCAGCCAGTGTGGCTCAGAGGGTGAGCATCAACTCATGAACCAGGAGGTCACGGTTTGATTCCCCATCAAGGCTCATGCCTGGGTTATGAGCTCAGTCCCCAGTGGGGGGCCTGCAGGAGGAGCTGATCCATGATTCTCTCTCATCATTGATGTTTCTATCTCTCCCTCTCCCTTTCTCTCCGAGATCAATAAAAACATATTTTAAAAAAATAATGTATACATTAATTGGAGAAAGTCAGCATTACTTAAAATAATAAACACCCACATTTTCTCTCTCTCTGTCTCCGGTACAGCAGTTTTAATACAACAGCACAGCAGTTCGCTCACACTTTAAGTTCATTTTGTCATCTTACTGTTATATTTTACATCAGTGAGCTAAACAGAAGACGCCTTGATCAATAAGCCAAGTTAACTTGGAGCCTTTATTGTGCTAGCAGTCTCAGAGGAGTAGCCTCTCAAAGTCTGAGCCAAAACATGGAGGAAACTTTCGCTTTTTATATTTTCTAGGTCTCTTTGTCTTCCAAATATGGAATGAGACTTCCGGACCTTTCGTAGGCTTTTTAAAAAAATAAAAGAAGCCTTGTGTGCTGGGATCGGGAGGCGGGGGAGGCAGTGCGCCTAGTAACTAACTATCTTGCAGGGAGCTTATGGCCTTGAGCACAGCACAACTCAGATATAACCAGAAGGTACCTGGCGTGGGAGGAACCAGACCCTTACGTTGGCAGAGATTCGAGCAAGCACGTTCACAGAAGCCAAATAGCAAAGTCAGTTAACAGAACAAGGGACCATCTGCTTCCAGTGGGAAACTTTGAACAGCAGCTTTTACAACACAGAGGTTACTGGAACAAGATGGCCCACGCTTCATTACAAAGGGTAGGAGTCTTACCAGGAACCAAGTTGCTCAGGTACCAGCCACACAGAAAGTAAAGGCCCGAGTCGACCAGAATCATCCCGCAGACCCAGCCGAGCGCCAGGCCTGCCTGCTCCGGAGGCTGGTGCAGGTTGCCCCACTGGACCCCTGGAGGGAGGGAGGGCAGAGTCAACCGGGGGGAGACGGGGTGTTAGTCCTGGAGGCTCTGGCGGAGCTGGCAGCAGCTGGAGCCAAAGGAGGCGCTGGGTTCGATGACACGGGCAGAGCGACCATTAACATCTTAATGTCCAGCATTAAAGTGTTTGGAAGGTGCTTCCCTCACTCCCTGGAGAAAGCAGGCATGTTACACAAAAAGATAAAGAAGGCTCCTGCCGATCCAGGCCCTAAATCACATCATGGTCTGCGCTCTTAGGAAACATATGAACAGGACGTAGAAGGCCTGGGATGGGCTAGGATCATTCTTTCTTACAAGGTATTTACTGCTGGGTTAAAACATAGGCTAAGTAAGATACCCCTCTTCCTCAGTTCCCCTAGGGACCAGCCTTAGGCTCTGATGTAAAACACACGCTGACACTTGCTGAGTTCAGTCCGAAACACTCCAAGGACTGACAGTGACTCTCCTCCGCCTCCTCGGGACCAGCTGGTTCGGAGCCGCTGCCGGCACTTGGAGGCCTGGGCTCGCTCTTCTGTCTCGGCCCAGCCTCCGTGTAAATTGACAACGGTTCAGCGTGTTTTGCTGAAATGTCTGAGAACTCCAAGACCAGCGCCCAGTGAAAGGGCTAATATACAGCAGCTGGAGGTGAATCCATGTATTGCATATATTTTAAGTGTAAGTGTTCATAAAAACCACATAAACATGTAAGAAATATATGTCTGTCCTGGCTTAGGATGTCAGTTGTCAACATTGCAAGGTAAGCGAGAAAGGCTGCCAATCCATTTTTTAAAATGTTATTTTAGGCCGAATTAATAGGGATACCGTCCGGGAGTAAAGCGGATAATCGTACCCTCTCGGCACTGGCTAAGTCCCTTTCTGGACGCAGAGATGAGAGCGGGCAGACCACAGTGGAGGCTGACATGTGAACGAGAGAACTGGGAAGAGAAACTGGGAAAGTGGGCAGAGACCCAGGGAGGCAGATTCCAGTTCGACAGGACCCTGTGAGACGGGCGTGCGCACACCCCATTCCTGGAAGAATTCGGAAGGTTGCTAAGGGAACGGGGTGGCTGGCGGGCTGACCGGGCAGCGGCTGGACCAGGCGCCGTTAGGAGTGGCCCTGAGCATTGCTAACGCCCGGGCCGCTGGGCGCGGGAGATGCTGCACAGCCACGCAGAGCACCAGCATCTCCTTCCAGGGCCCTGCTCTGCGGTGGGGACTCCCTACTGTACCGCCCCCCACAGGACAACGGCAAAGCCCCGGTCCCCGAACCAGGAGAGCGCCCGGAGCCGCGCATCCTCTTACCTGCCTCCTGCCCTTCCAGGAACGTGACGAAGAACACTCCTTGTCCAAAGGCGGTCGTGGAGAGGAGGCACTGCGCGGAGCGATGGAGAGAGAGAAAGCCGCCGGTGCGTGACGGGACCGGATGTCCACGGCGCCACGCAGTTACTCTAAGGACCCGGTAAGCCAGTGTCCGCGCCCGGACACTCAGCCCACTATCAGCCGCTGGAAACGCGTGGGACAAGCTCACTTTTAACGTTAAAAGGGATTATTTCTCTTTCCTGCGCGCCTGCACAGTAATAATCCCACGGTGGGGGCACACGGCCGTGGGAGGGGCATTTCCTATGCTCTGTGTTGAGCGCGGCCCCCAGCCCAGCGCAGGCGGAGATGGCGCACGTGTCCTGGCCAGGGAACCGCTGCTCCGCTTCGCGGCGGAGCTCCCCGTCAGGAAAGGCGGCTGAAAAGGCACCTCGCGTTATTGAAAACGCAACGTACCAGAGGTAGACTTTTCCTGGCTGGAAATCACCTGAACACGCAAAAAGGAAACCAAACTTTGTATGCATGGAGCCCCTCCACAGGAGGTGGGAGTGAAAACCAGCAGCAGTGCCTGAAATCCACGCCTTTTCCACGTGTAGAGCATACGGGCCCCGCCTGGCCCGGGCGGCTTTCATTCCCCTGAAACCCCTGACTGACACCGGCCCCACACCGTGGTCACGGGTTTCTACAGGGAGCGGCAAGAAGCACACTGATGGGCACCAGGCAGGGGGCACGATGCCGCCCCACAGGAGCACCTGTCCGCTGCCCACCTGCACGCGGACTGTGCTGTGTGCGTGGCCAGCGGGGACCGGGCACAGAGGGGCCCACTGATGCTGGAGAAAGGGATGTGCTCACAGAACATTCTCCCGCAGGCTCAGCACAGGAGCCCCTCCCACCCCGGGCCCACAGGCAGCCGAGGCCGCACCTGCGGGGCGTGGGCCGTGAGACAGCCCGTGCGTGCGCGGAGCTGACCCCGTTGAGGACGATCCTTCCGTCCCTTCCCCGCCGACCACGTGCCCGCCGCGAGCGGCACCGCGCCATGGAAGGTGAGCTGTCTTCTCCATGAGTCACGTCAGCCCGAGTGACTCACCGAGCGGAGGCGCACGGAGCGGCGGAAGCCTGGCGTTGCTAACGGACGCCCTTCCCCTCCACGCGCTGGCACGCGTGGAGCTCCCAGAAGGCGGAGGGCTGACCGCTACAACAGCTGTGGGATTCCGCTTCTTCCCATGCAGAGCAGAGATCTAAAGCCGCCTGCTCCCGTGGGCACTGGGGATCGCCCCGTCTCCCCGGGAGGGGCTGTGAGGGAGAAACGCCTGCCCCCAGCACACCCCCCCCGCCGCCCCGCAGGGCCCCGGAGCCAGAGCGGGTTCCTTCTGGGTGGCCTGGGGAGAGGAGGCCCGAAGGCCCGCGCAGGCGGAAACGGCAGGGAAACGCGGGCGGTGAGTGGTGCTGTCGGTGGTGAGCGGTCTGGTCTCGGTGGGCACTCTGCAGAGCCGCGCGCTCACTCACCAGAAGCATCTGGGCGGCCGCACTGAGCCGGCCCCGCAGCACCAGCAGCACGATGTAGGGCAGGAAGCTGGCCAGGTACAGCAGGCTGCCGCAGAGCGCCGCCGGGGCCGCGCGGCGGAAGCACGCGCTCAGCAGGTAGCTCAGCATGACCACCGACACCCCGAAGTCCAGCAGGAAGAGGAACACGATGAAGGCGTTGCTGTGCGCGAAGATGCCGCTGGTTTTCAGGACGACGGCCAGGGCAGCGCTGCCGAGGGCCATCACAGCCGCGTTCTCCAGGAACCAGGCCAGGAAGCCGGTGGCCGGGGGCACCCCCATCATCCGCAGGTACTGCCGGGAGAGGAAGCCGTTAGCACACCCGTGGGTGCCGAGAAGAAGGGTCCGTCCTGGGGGAAGGCGGCTGGCGGTGGGCGCCCCGCGAGGACACCCAGCCCCGAGGGCTCTGCGCCAGGCACGTCCCCTGCGCCTGCGTGTCACTCTCAGGTGCCCACAGAGGAGGCTGGTCCCGCGTGAGGGCAGAGAAAACTGGGCGGCCAGTGCGTGGGACACGCTCCTCGCGGAAAACCACAGCTCGGGCAGGTCCCGCCGGGCGGCCCGCTGGCGCGCTGCAGGCCACACGCTCCCCGTCCCTGCGGTTCGTTTTCACTTCCTTTCGTGTTGTTTTCATTTTGCTTGTGCTGGTTTTGTTTAATAAGGACAAAGAAAACGAAGGGGGAAATCCTTTTCCTTAAGTTCGAGGGATTACGGCATAGGTTTTAGAATGACTTTTGCTAAATAATTCGGTTTGAAGTAATTCAATGAAGTTAATTCACTTGTTCATCTATAACATCGCGATACTGAGCATGAAGAAGGATTTCTGGCCAAGGAGCTGGGAGCCCATGAGACGGACCGTCCCCCAGGCCCTCTGCCCAGGGGCCCCCCTGGATCAGAGACCGGGATGCAGGGGGAGGCGTGCAGAGCAGCAGGCAGCGCACGGGGAGCTGAGCGGAGCTCGGGCACCCGCTCGCCCGTCTGTGCCTAACGAACAGTGAGCAAGTAAAGTGCCCGTCTCCCGGCCGCCCTCCTGCGGCTGAGGCGGGAAGGGTCCTGGCACTGGCCTGGTGAAAGCAGGCTTGGTAGTTTAGGTTTTGACAGAAAGAGCAAGGCTGAGCCCGAAGAATCCCAGCTCCGCGTGAGGGCGGGAAGCCGGCTGCTCTGTCGCCCTGAGTGGATGAGAACGGCTGGGCCTGGGCGGGCGGCTCCAGGGGCTGGAGCACCAACCGAAAGGCCGCA